>NC_142797.1:29017711-29206927 GCF_049724085.1 Artemia sp. Qi Xiang Cuo | reverse complement strand
ATATCATTAGAAACTGAAAAATTTGAACAAAGTTGCCAATATTTTTTCTTCGGTTCTCCTAAAGGCAACAACCTGTCTTGCTAGGGTCCTTGCGACGTCCAAATAATTTTCACAATTTTTCGATTGTCATCAAGCAAATCATCTTTTGCTTGCTTGAAAACCACAGTTTGGGTTCTTTTATCAAGTAGGAAATCTACATGACCGCTGTTATTGACGAAGTGACAAAAATCGGGCAAAGCTGCTTTGCGTGACTCGGAAGAGAAATTACTTGCCAGTGTCCTTTTCTTCGCCTTTACTTTGCTCTTCATTTTGTACCATTGCCCCACACCGTCTTCCACCCAAGGTTTTTTTTTTATTGGTCTCTCCCGAAACCCCTGGAGAAAAGGATACACCCGAAGCGATAAGAATCTTTCTCAGTATTGCATTCTAAGAACTGATATACCTCATGCCATGCCAGATGCAAATGCACCTATTCCTGCATCCTTATGAAAAATATTTTCAAAATAGTCACTTTAACTTTTGACAACAACTCAATTAATTGGTGAAATTTTAAGTTTTTCTTCAGTGCAATCGACTGTAAGCTCTTTATTTAGATCAAACACAGAAGATGATGTTGTTGTATTTCCACAAAGACGTCTCATGCATTCAACCTAGAATTTTCTAGGACAGTCTTAAAAGTGACATTGGAACCAGCAGCTACTGATATAATTTAGTCCAGCTTACCAACACATGTAAAATACCTTGTTGGGTCTTTGATTGGAGACTTCTTGCCCTGTATTTGACTCCTTCTGATCATTTGTGTTGATCGATGGCGTGATAAAAAAATTAATCGTAAGGAGCCAGAGGCACATATTTACAAAATTCATGTCTGTTATAAGCTTCAACAATACTCATTACTTTTTTCCTAGACAAAAACATACCTCCTGACGTTGATGAGCTATCCCAACTCTTCAAAAGCCTTCCTGTCCTTTGTAATATATTCTTGGAATATAATCTTGCGTTTTCATCTCACGCGTTGTATTCGTCTGAGCCTAAAAAAAAGCGGTGATGTGGCTAGCTGCCCTCCGATCACTTTTGACTCTTAAAAAGTGAACTAGAACTTTCAATTTCCAACCAAATGAGCCCTCTCTGAAGCTTGTACGAGCATCCCTTCCTCAAGAATCTTAAATGCCCCCAGGGCATTACTTACAACGTCTGCCCCCGGGCCCTGGGGGGCTGTGTCGACATCGGAGTTTTGATATCTGGCTATTGAACTATTTTTAACAAAAGGGCTATCTCAAAATTTTTATGCAGTCCAATAAGGGGAAAGGGGCATTGGGGAGGGGGGTTAGCTACCCTCCGATCTCTTTTGACTCTAGGAAAGTGAACTAAAACTTTTAATTTCCAATCAAATGAGCCCTCTCTGAAGTTAAAACTATCATTCCTTCTATAAGAACCACATTTGCTCCCAGGGAATAACTTACAAAGCCTGCCTCCGGGCTCTTGGGTGTTGTGTCGACCCCGGAGTTTTTGTTGTATCATCTTTAAACTATTTTTGAAAAAAAGACAACCTCGAACTTTTTATCGGATGTATTTTGGGAAAAAAACGTGGGGGGGGGCTAGTTTCCCTCCGATCACTTTCGACTCTTAAAAAGGGCACTAGAACTCTCGATTTCCACTCGAACGATCCCCTTTAAAGTTTACACGACAACACGTTCCATATGAATTGCCTCTGGGAAAAAATAATTTAAATAATAAATAGTAAACTTTAGTGCCGTGGGGCCTTTACAAAAGGCAAAGCTGTAGCGTTGCCTCTGATCTGGCAGTTTGGTCGGAAACCAGGGTCACTTACGAAATCGTGACACAAAATACTGAAATCTTGAGAGCGTTTAACTCATTTATCGGAAGCTCAAACCACGAAGCCGACCTATGATGATGATTTGTAAGATTTAACAATGACTTAACTATTTTTGTTTTTTTTAATAAAAGTTTGGTCAGTCGAGATCCGCCCCTCCCCATGAAATCCACAGAGCATTTAACTCAGGAACTGGCAGCCCAAACCATTCTACCAACCTAACACGTAAATTTGTAAGATATAACAATAACTTAGTTATTTTTGTTTATTTGAAAAAAAAAATTGTCAGGTGTGGAGATCAGCATGACAGCCCCACGTCCCAATTTACCTAACTTACCTAAGCATTTACCTAATTACCTAACATTCAACAATGACATCTTGTATATGATATCAAGATGTACAATTTCGTCGTCTCTTGTGTAGTTCTGGATGGCGTCATTGATATAAAATAATATCTACAACAAAATTCCTTCATAAAATTAAGAGGTGGAATGCAAACATCGTCATTAAACATAGGATGGTATATCCATCCCGATGAATTTTTTTGTTGTAGTTTAACCAGGATTGCAGCGTGAGCTAGCAACCTGGTAAGAGACGATCATGTCCAATACTAACAAACACAACAGCCCATAACGCCTAAAAATAGCGTCAGATCAAAACAAGAAGCAAACTATTAGAATTAAATTGTCTGAAACCCCTACATAGGAAACATACCGTCCCTTGGCTTGAACAACGAGGGAAATATATTGACATGAAAATTCCCTTGTCTCCTTAATGAGCTAAGGCCCGAATGAACTAAAAATACACACAAATAAACAAAAATCATGGCTACGCGTGGATTTCCTCTTGATATTAAGTGTGGAGCTGACTGAATAGAGCAGATGGTTGAGTTCAGATACCAGGGCAGTACAGTCGAAAACACTAGTTCAAACGCAAGAGAAGTCCAATTTAGGTTGAGACAAGCACACGGGGCGTTTAACCATCTCAAATGATCTTTGGAAATCTAAAATACTCCTTGAAGGTAAAGATACGACTGTTCCAAAGCAATGTTCTGCCAGTACTAACAAAAACGGAATACCTCAGGCATAAATGTGCAACTAAAAGCAGCTAAATTTGCATTCACCTCTTCTTCGATGTGGACCAATGCTGGAAACTCTTGTTTAAGCTAATGGCATTGGTGAGGTTTTTCGCATTTGCCAACAAAATGAGCGAATCATAGGCAGCGCGCCAGCGCTGCCTAAGTAAAGAACGATGTGGGCACAATATGTTTTTTTTTCTCCATACCCGGGCACTTCAAATCGAAGGAGTTGTCGTAGAAACTTCGAAAAGGGCTCATTCAATTAGAAATTTGAGTGTCTAGTGCCTTTTTTCATAGTCGAAAGTGGAGGGCAACTAGCCCCCCCCCCCGCCCCTCATTCCCCCAAACACATCCAAACAAAATTTTGAGATAGCGATTTTTTTCTGCGTAGTTGATTTCCATAAAGAAAACATGTTTTTGAGGCGGACACTCCCCCACAACCCTCGGGGCAAGGGTTTTAAGTTATGCCCTTGTGGTGTTAAAAAAATAGAGTGTGTTGATTGTGGTAATAAAGATTGACCAGTTCAAATGTAATATTATACTTTAAAACTGTGAACTTATACCTTATAAGTTCTCCGATAGCGCCACTTATAGCGCTAAAGACTGGGCCATATGTGGCGTTAAAGATCGTGCCATTTCCGCCGGGTGAATACGTGGAGTCCGCCAGGTGAATATGAGAAGTGCCAGTTCTGCCGGGGAAATTTTTCTTAAGGTCAAGTGATAGGCTAAGCAAGCTATAAAAATGATAAGAAAATCAAAGGTTCTGCCGGGGAATTTTACGAGCGCATCGTCCAAGCCGTTATAGCTTATCTCGTACCGTTGAGGGCTGCACCGTCTGCAATGGGGGGATAGATAAATGGGTGACCGCGCCACTCGCTGAACGCGAGAAAATAAAATATTTAATTATATAAATGTAACCTCTCTTCCTTTGGTTATCTCAAAATCAATTATCTGTTATGTTATGTAGAAATCAGATTCCTGGGAGCGCTACCGTTGGAGACATACGAACTAATTACCTGCTGTGCGATTAGATACAGACATATAAAATAAAATAAACACAAATAGAAAAGCAATAGTTTTATTGAGACTTACATTTAGGTATACAACAGTGTTCCACTTCAAATGACGACAACAAAGGCAAGGATTAAATTGGCTCTCAAAAATAATGTTGATGGCAATAGAGACAATCCATTATTGAAACGAAAAACAGTTTTTTTTTTCATTATGTCACAAAAATATAACTTCTGCGCTTTACCAGCTTTTTCACGATTGGCCTAAGTCACGTGGAGGGGGCAGCTATTTTGTAATTATGCTCGCAAACTCAGTACATAATGTGAACTATCTATCCAATGATTTGTTTTAAATATTTCTGATGATTAAACGTTATAACTTTAGCTTCCTGAGAAACATTGTACTTAGTGATTTTTTTATTACCAATCTTCTCGGCGAAATTCAAAACCCTCTCTCGTGATTAACGCCGAGGTTTGGCTGAAACTAAAAGGCAGTTTTTCTTTTTGCTGATTAAGAATTTAGACTCTTGGAAACGGGATTTAAACTTAATTAGGGGAATTCGGATTTATGTTTTGAAGGAAAGAATCTTTGTATTTTAAATATGTCACATGTTACTCACGGTACATACTACCCTTCTCATTATTTAATGACGTCCCGTCATTAGGGCTTGCTTGCCCTTGGGTTTTTGAAATATTCATTATTTTATTTACTATTGGTCCTACGTAATTTTAATTGACATTGTATTATTTTATACTTTTATATAACCTTAATTAGGAGTGCTAAAAATTTTCTCTATTACTTTTCTTATTTTATTATATATCCCTTTCCAAAGTTCATCTACTGGACTAAGATTATTTATGGTTCTAGCCTAGCTACTATACTAAAGATTTTTTTCTTTTTCTACATCTAACACTGATGGCTTTTACATTTCCAACAAGGTTGGGGCTATTCTTCCTTTACATAAGATTTTTTTTGAGAATTCACCTTTTACAAGTTTTTTTTTGATTTTGCTAACTATAGGGCATACTGCTTCCTATCTACGCTAAATTAAATGAATAGTACGACAACACTACACATAACTATCTGAACATCTAACACTACATATAAGAACGATTTAAAACACACGATATTATGTTCACCACGTTAACTGGTAAACGTTAAAACACTTTCACTGGGAATGTTTGCTATGTAATATTATTGATAGGATATTGGATTTTTTAAGTTATCGAAGTTATTAAAATGTAAAATATGTAAATTCACACCTATTTCATCACCTTCGTGTCTCTTACCACACTCAATCCTTCTGTTGTAAATTATGTTCCTTCACTCCTTTCGTCTTGACAAAATTTTTAAAACACTTACAATAAAGTTTCTTTACGGAACAGTTCGAGCATGGTCATGTTCATCTTGGACGAAATGCTTTATCTAATTGTCAAACGGGAAATGATACTTCCAACTACAAGTGTGTGGGAATATGCTATCAGAGTTCATTCTCACCTGCTTTTTCTTATAGTTCATAAGGTGCTTTGTCTTTAAGGGGTTGAACACTGGGACCGTTGGGACTTGGGACTTGATCTATTATCAACACACTCTGGATTGGGTTGATTTTATTCTCAGTATATCGTTCTTGGGATATTTTAAAATACATACAAAATTTAATTCTCGTATAAAATTGTTCGTTTGTGCACTTAAGAGATTACAGTTCTCTTATAAAATTGTTCGTGTCTGGCTTGTGTCTATTAACTTTTGCGGTGATTCCTTGGTTAATCACAGGGGAATTGACGTTTGGATTTGGAATGGGTCGACATCAAACTCTAGTGAATCCTTCAACATATTGTCTTTAACTTGTGGGAGGGGTATATTGTCACTGAGGGGTTAATCACTGTGGTTAAGTTTGGTTTCAGTAATTCAATGGTTGGTTTCCAGGTCCATTTTTCAGAAATTATCTCGTAACTTTTATGGGATAACAGAGATATGAACTTTTCGCATTTGATAGAGGTGATAGGATGGATTCCGAGAAATGGTCAAAAGGGATTTGATGCGTGAATCTGCGACACATAAATAATTTTTGGGATCGTCAAATATCATAACTATACAGTCGTATGGTATATGGGTCCATAATGATTATCAAGGGTGATATTTAGGTACTTATATCTTGTACTGGTCGATGGGATTCTCACGATTTATGTGATTATATAGTTCGATAATGCACTGGATACTGAGATTCAAATATAGTGTTACCTTTACGTAATATGGTTTGTGCTAGGAACAACGATGGCAACTTATTGAGACTGGATGAAAATTGCCTGGGTCTATGGAGCATTTTAATGATCGATTTCCAATATGTCATTCCACTTCCTGTAATAAACATAACGAGGCAGAATCACACGATATTTAAAATCATGTAGTATTAATATATAATAAACAATACGATTAGGTGCATTTTAGAGTGAATATTACCCTACAAGACGATATAAAAATATACACTAATATTACTACATAAACATTGGTTTTAATAAAACTACATTATTATCATGTTGTTTTCAGATACATTAAATTCCCATTGGGAAATCTAAAACAGTGATTTCTTCAAATTTGTTTTGAGACAGGAAACGACGATACAAGACTTATTTAATTCTTCAACACTTATTTAATTCTTCCTTAGATTTAAACAATCCTTTAAACATAAGTTACTCTACATTGTTAAATTTGAGGTCTCAGTTTACAACATATTTCATGCCTTCATTTTTCACGCACGTCCGTGCTGTTTAAGAAACGCATGTTGCAGCGTCATAGCCACACGGTTTTATGTAAACGACACTTACAATGAGGGAACAAGACATAGAAAGGACGATTGGAGACCTCTATACCCACTCGTTTTCTAATGTCTTCCCTTTTCTTGGCTTAGACGTTCTCATGGGAATCCGGGCTTAACTTCAGCATTTAAGTCGTTTCCCCGTGTTCTTCCTTTGGGTTTTGCCTTCTTAGTCTCAGAATGCTTCCATAATTAAAAGTTAGTAAGGTTCTCATGGTCAGGGAAATCGCGAATACAAAACATATGGTCAATAGTATATTCCACCAGAAATTGGTTGAGAATAATCCATATCTATCATCCACGTACGTTAATCTTTGGTCTTCTTTTGTAAATAGGGGAATCTGGGAGTCTAACACTTCTCTTATTTTTGTAAGCCTTAGTGTCCCTTTATTTTTCTCTAGTTTGGACCATATCGAGGTTTTCATTTCCTCACTTTCTATATCGGGGATAGTGTACGACAGGTTAATTGCCTTAAAATTGGTTATTTTAGGACTAATTATATTTATGGTCGTGGTAATTAACGGCGTTCGAACAGTTGACTCTTTAGTTACAAGTCGACATCCTTGTTTCATGGTTATCGTACCCACATCTTGTAACAGTAATTCTGTCCTGTAACTTGGATTTATTCTTTCTTTATTATTATAACAAGACAAAGTTCCAACAGTTTCTCTTGGAACAGAAAGTAACCAAAGATCATTTCTAAGGTGTATGAATATTTCTCGTTTAGTACTTCCTATCATGGTTTTGCATGAATCTGGTATTTCTTCCTGTTAGGTGTCTTTCAAAAATATGTCTAACATACAAGATCCAGATTTGACATTATAAATAGGTAACGTAAGCTGGCATACTAGGCTTTTGAATAATACGCACTCTTTTAAGTCTTATGGATTGGCTAGGCCGAATTTTCGTCTATCTTAATCAACAAGCAAATACTCTGCTTCAGGTGTGATAGTCATAAATGAATTTGTCTTTTTTATGTTAGCGGGGAAGGTCGAAATTTTGTACAAGTCGTAAACTGATTGTTGGTTTATCAATGGAATTGTTACTACTGCAAATAACTGTTTATTTATTTCCGTGATGTTGACTTTTCATTTGGTATAGTAAAGAAATAAATTTGATACTTCTGGCTCTACGGGTAAATGTAAACCAAACGTTAGGTGCCTTTTTATTTCGTCTAACATAATTTTTAAGTCATAAGGATCTACTAGGTAGTAAGACAAAGTTCCTCCCGTGAGGGCAAATAATGCGAACTTGAACTTACTAACATCTGTCGCCAGATTTAGTAGTGACATGGTGATTGTATCGAGTGATACCATGGTAAGGCTCGCGTCTATCACCACGTGGTCCACTTCGTTCCTTAAATAATTCATTACGTTTACAGTTTTTGAGATCTTCTTAGATATCATTTCGATTTTATCTCTCTGGTAATTTGCTACATTGGCTTGTATCTTCTGAACGTGTAATGTTACGTTCATGGCATTATTCAACTTTTTTACATTTTCCCTCAGGCTGTTAAGGTCTTCCTCCGTTGTCAAACCAAAAAGGCGGGAGGCGAGTTCTCCGATAATGGGAATTAGGCCTGTAGGCCTACGGTATTTATTTCTTCGAAAGAATACTTCAAAAATCTTTTTTAATTTTTGTATTTCCGTATTAAATAATTCAAATAAGGCTTGTAGTCTTTGTCTATATAATATTAGGTAGGCTTGATGAGTTGTAACTTTTTTGGCGTTTTTCTCATTTAGATTGGGTGATGGTTGTTCGTTTATCATTGTGTAATTTCCATCATAAGGTTTTCCTTTCCTTGTAGTCAGTAATTTAGGGTTTTGCATGGATTTCATTGCAGTAAAGTCTCTCGATAAGTATTTAATATTATCCACTGATATTTTCCTTCTGTCTTCCTTGGTGCTCGTCCCAATTGCCATCTCAACTTCTATCATTTTCTTATCAAAGTCATATATTACAAATTTTGATTTTAGTTTGGGGACAACTGAAATTGGAAACTCTTTATCATCTTTACTATGCATTGTCTTACGCGCCTGTAATCCTTTATCTGACTTCAGCAACTGATAAATCGATGCTTCCAGTTCATTCGTGTTTTTTCTAGTCGTATTACGAGTTGAAACATGGCCTTGAAAGGTTTGGGTTCAAGCTTCATAAAGATTTTCCATACACCAGAGCTAGCTAGCAATGAATTTTAGTTTTTTGAATATTACTCCATGTTTTACAATATCTTGGGCTACTACGTGAACAACGATGATTATGATGATATTCATAAGCCTCATCTTATTGTTTGTTTCTAGAATTAATTTATCATTAATTTTGCCCATTTTTGCGAAATTCGTTTGTTTGCTACTTTGTTATTATTATATTTTTTTTCAAAGACATTTTAACTTTTAACTTAGGTTATTTTTTATTATGTAACCGTTTTATGGCGTTGGCCAAATAAAACTGATTTATAGGCGCAAAGCAGAATAAATATTTTAGGATTAGATAGGTTATGGAAGTAAAGTTCGGACTTCCAAGTTTTATTTTGGTTGTTATATGCCTTTATGACCGGTTGAGATATACCTTTAAGGCTTAGTTAATAATCACTATACAATTTAATTTTGCATTATATTTCTCGATTAAGCAACATATAAATAAGTAAGCTAGCAGCCCATTATTACACTGTTATCCTATTTTTTGTGTAGGCCTAAAATTATTATAATCTGCACTAAGACAAAATAGTTTATATATATGAGATTAACTTCTTCCACAGTTACCTACTAATAGGTGGTTTTGAGTTTGGAATTTTCTCTTAATTTTCTTGTTATTATTTTTATAGGCGTCTCTTTT
The DNA here is from genome assembly GCF_049724085.1 of Artemia sp. Qi Xiang Cuo. Classification (NCBI taxonomy): domain Eukaryota; kingdom Metazoa; phylum Arthropoda; class Branchiopoda; order Anostraca; family Artemiidae; genus Artemia; species Artemia sp. Qi Xiang Cuo. The sequence continues at coordinate 29,197,354 of NC_142797.1, read as the reverse complement.
TCTTTGGTATGTTTTCATAAGTTTCAGGAATAATTTACTACCAAGTGATTTGTATTCTTCAGATTCAGGGTTAAATAAAAATTTTTTGTAATATTGAATTTCCGCTAAATGATGATGTATTCCTTAATATTTGATACATCGGGGATTTTTTTCAAGGCTATAGCAAATTTTGGGGCTCTGCATTTATCAAGAAGTAAAAGGTATTTTTGAGTGGGTCCCTTGGATTAGAAATACTTGATATTGAGGTTCTTTTGTAGGCGTCTTATCAATAATTATAAACAGCCATGTTGTTTCGCGCTTCTTTTTCTATATTTTGTTTTCATTTCCCCTCTAGCCGGACGATACTTGGGGGTATTCGCGAGTGCTAAACCATACTTGTAAGAGTGGGGTGCATACCCTTTAAGGTAGTAGGTTAAATCCCATTCTTTTGCATATATCTAATTTTTTTGTTCGTCCATGACTGACATAGCTGCCGAATATATAATGTTTTCCTTCGCGTTCATTATGGTAATGAACTCAGTATCAATTATCGCCTTTCGAATAGGTTTTGATACCATTGTCATGATCTGAAAATGCTCACAATTAGAACCATGAACATGATCAGCCCACAGTTCACAATTATGAACAGAATCAGCCCATAATTAGACGCTTCTGTCCTGGTAATTTTTAGTTTTTGATGACATCAGCCTTTATTACAATGAGGGTTGATTTTTCAAAGAAAATCCGAGGAGACCGACAAAACCGAACAAATTAAACGCTGCCTGGGCTTTGAATTCCTCTCCAGGCTTCCCACAAAACGTGGTCAAGCACCACTTGTCGTCGTCAGTCGATCACGAGCTTCCTACATCAGACCTTTCTCGTTAGCCACTTATATCTTGAATTAAACTATATTGCTTTACGGTTGATCATACTGATTTGGGGGTATAATTTAGGAGTGCAATATGGGACATTGTTACTTTTATGAAAACTCTTAGTCTGACCTTTGGGTTGTTCCTGGAAGTTAACGGTATCTCTACAAATTTTCGATTTAATTTCTTCCTGAAGTTGGAAGATTTGGGAGCAAGTCTTACGACTCGAAGCATGGCCTGGGAAACTTCAATATTTTTATCAACCATACTCCAAACCGCCAGGCAACGCTCCGACTTCTTTCAGTTGGACTGGATACATTGTACTGGAATGGTACGTGTAGATTTGTACTTGTGAGCTAGAAGTTTTTTTTAAAAGCTATTATTACTTTGTGATGCCTATCCATAAAATATACTTTTTTTTTGTCTTTAAGGGTATTTTAATCTGTCCAGTTTCTTAACCGTTCTACCTGACTGTTTCATTACTTTTTCTTCTCTTTCTTGCGGTTTTTTCTCTTTAAGTTTTGCTAGTGATATAAGATCAAACTTTTTTATTGTTTTTTTTTTCAAAAATTCTTGACCTTTTAATACTGTTTCTTTTGCGTGCGCAGCCGCTAAAGTCGGTTTTGATTTCCCTATTTCTTTAACTACCATATGGTCTGATTCGTTTTCAGACTCTTCGGAACTGGTTTATAAAGATTCTGCAATAGAACCTTTTGAGGTTGCACTTCGCATTTTTGAGGTATCGCCTCCCCTTCCTTCGTAAATTTCTACTCCTCTGGAAGTAGAAGGTTTATTCTTTAAGTCCTCGCTTTGAGTTTTCAACTCGGGAGGAAAACTTTTAAAAAACTCTTGAGAGCTTTGAGAGGAATCAAAAGTTTTTGCAGGGTTCCTCCACTGTTTAAATGCCATGTCATCAGGGGGATGGGGCATCCTTTGCACTAGTGTTTCCCTCCATGAAGCCCACTGTTTAGGCTTAAAGTTGGACACAGTTATATCATGATACTGTCATTGCTGGTCATCCTTGGGAGTTTGATTCCTAGGCAACGTACTTTGACTCCTTTTTATTGGGAAATTTATTAAATCCATAGTTTCTCGCAGATTTGTTTTAATTGAATCTTTGGGAGCAGCTTTCTTTACAATAATACCTGGAGTTTCTACCGCTATGTTCAATTCCTCCTGCAATGAGAGGGACCTCTCTATTGGTGTTGCAGGGGAAACCATATCGCCTGGAAATATTTTTGGGGGACAAGGAGTTGAAATTTTACTAGGGAAAAATTGGGTTTTCGGAGATATCGTATAATCTAATTCTACTGCGCTCTCTGATTATGAACTTTTTGGATCTTTTGGCGTTTTTATTTTCTCTCGTATTAGAGATTTTCCCTTAAGGATAACTAGATTTTTCATAGCTAAGAATTCTTCAAAGTTTTCCTCATCGCTCTCATTCTCGAAATAGTCTTGCTTGAAATTAAAGGGTTTTAGCTCTGCCAATCTTGATTTAGGGGGCTCATAATCTGCATCTGAAGAATCAGTAGACGAGGGACGCGAAACCCATCTTTCTGAAAATTTGGTTCTTTTTATTCGGCTAACATGCGCCTAGTAAGTTTTTACACTATCGGGGTTCACCATTTTAAAAGTATAATTGTTATCGTACTTTCTGACTATTCTGTACGGTCCAGAATATTTGTTGGAAAGTTTCTTACCTTCCGCTTTTGCCTCATTTTTTAGGTAGACGCAATCTCCTACCTTGAAATTTATGCTCCCCTTGACTTTGGGTTGGTTTCTTAGCTCTTGGTTTATTTTACATTTTTCCAACTCTTGCCTAACTATCTTATAAGTTTTCCTCATCCTATTTATGAATTCTTGTTTGTAATCCTCCCAGTTATTGTAATATTGCCGGGATTCAATAATCTCGTCATAGGGGATTCTAAAATCGTGACCAAAAAGTAAATAAAAAGGGTTGTCTTTGGTTGTTTCTGAATAAGCAGTATTGATTGTGTTAGTTAAATAAGGTCAGAATTGATTCCAGTCGTTCCTGTTGTCTCTTGTATAAATGCTTAATACATTCGAGAATATTTTATGCCTATTTTCTATTTTACCATTAGCTTGTGGATGATATGGGGAAGTCACCAATTTCTCTATATTAAGAAAGCTCATTAAGTCGTTTGTTACTTTTGAAAAAAAATTGCTTCCGTTGTCGCTTAAAACTTTATTTGGAATGCCAAATTTTAAAAATAATTTCGCCAACGCCTTACTCGTGGCATAAACGCCTTGATTTTTTAACGCTTTTGCAAAGGTAATCCAGAAAAGTGATCTATAACTGAAAGAATACAAGTATGACCTCTGTTGAAAACAGGTGAGCCTCCGCTGGTTCCATATAAATCAAATGAGACAATATCGAAGGGGAATCTCGCTACCGGGACTCTTCCCATTGGAGGGTTAGGATAAGCTTGGGGTTTTTTTCTTAAGTTACACGCTTCCCATGTACTTAAAAATTCCTTAAGTTTTGTTACTACCGACGGCACGCATAAATATTGTTTTAATTTATGGAAATTTTTCGCTACTCCTAAATGTCCACCTATATCTGAATGAAAATATTCGAAGGCAGGTATTATTAAGTTTTGGGGTAATACAGGTATTATTGATTTTGTTTTCTATTTGCCTCGGCAGTCGCGATTCTGCATAGTATTTCTTCATCAAGGTCATAGTAAAAATTATCTATCTCTTTTCTAAGAGTTTTGTATTTATTTGGTAACACATCATTATTCACAAAATAATTAATAAGTGCTACACACATTTCGTCCTTTTTTGATTTCTTTTTATATTTTCTAAAGATAAGGGGCAATAGTTATCTTTACTTTCTTTAACTGTGTCTTTGACTTTTTTTCTTACATTTCTGTTTACTCTTAGTATTGATAGTGTTAACTTCATTTTCCTCGACGTCCGACAGCCTATTTTCTGGGTATCTACTCAAAAAGTCACAAGCTGCATTTTTTTTACCTTTTAAATATTCAAATTCTTAATCTTGGTCTTGGATTTTCATAATCATTCTAGCTAGAGTGCCTTTGGGGTTTTTAAATGTGCGCATGTACTGCACGCTTTAATGGTCTGATCGTAGTATAAATTTTCTACCAATTAAATAGTTTCTAAATTTGTCCAAGTGGTGGATTATAGATAATAATTCTAATTTTGTGGCGGAATAACTATTTTCGCCTTTTGATAAGGTTCTATTGGAATAGCATATAACTTTCTATTTTTTTTTATTAGAAGGTCCTTGTAAAGGATAAGGGTTTCCTATGGGAATTATCTGCGAAAGAATAGCACCAGTGCCTTTTGAACTAGCATCGGTTGTGACCACAAATTGTCCGTTTTCAAAATCTGGTAGCGATAATATTGGTTCAGAAGTGAGTGCCTTATTGAGACGGTCTAGAGAAATTTGAGCTTCTTGAGACCAGGTAACATTTTGGGAGTTCCTTTTAGTTAATTCCGTGAGGGGTTTCCCAATTTGGGCGTAATTGCGCAGGAATTTTCTAAAATAACCAGTAAGACCTAAAATTCCTCTTAATTCTTTCATAGTTCTAGGGGGTTTAATGTTTTCAACACATTTTGTTTTGTCAGGATCTGTAGATATCTCTCCTTGCGTCAGCACTACTACTAAAAATTTAATTTTTGGTTGAAATAACTTTACTTTTTCAGGCCGGCATTTTTAGTTGCCCTGTCTGAATTTCTCGAACACCTTAGCTAATGTAGCTAAGTGTTGTTCAGCGTTTTCTCCCACACATATGACATCATCAACAAAATGAATGATATTCTTTAATCCTCTTAACAGGTGTACTAAGGGTCTACATAGCGCGCTTGAACTTGTTTTAAGTCCAAAAGGTACTCTTAGGTATTCATATGAACCACATTCGGTCGTACAAAACGCAGTTTTATAGACATCTTTTTCGGCTATTTTCACTTGGTGGTAGCGTTGGGTGAGGTCCAAAGAAGTAAAGATTTTGTTTTTGCTCGAGATAGAGTCAAGGATTTCATCTATTCTTGGTAAAGGAAATTTATCGCTAACTACTTGTTTGTTAAAGGCTCTATAATCTACAACAAGTCTAAGATTACCATTCTTTTTTGGTACCAAAACCACTGGTGCAGGATACGGACTTATACTGGGGCGTATAATTTCATTTTTTTCTAATTCATGAATTTTATTTGTTAACCATTCCTTGTGCTTATACGGCACACGATATGGCTGTTTTGCGACAGGATTACCAGTCGTTAAAATGTTTATAAAATGGTATCAGTCCGATTTCATCTTCAGATGCGGAAAATACATCTTTAAAATTCCATAATAATGCGCATAATTTTTTCTTAAGTTCTAAGTCAGCAATATGATCCATATTAAATTTGTTTAAAAATTGCGATTTAGTTAGAGGGTATTTGTTAATTGAGGTTTTAAAGCCATTAACTAGGTTTCTTTTGGAATTTTCCCATTTATCTAAATCATTCTCTGAGAAAACTTGGATTTGCACTAAGCACGTCCTCTTTCTTATTTTAATTGTATGATTTTCGTGGTTATTAGTTACCCAAATAAAACCTTCTCCTTTGTCGTAAGCTATAATCCGTTCTTCACATAACAGATTTTCAGGATTCATTTGACGGGATCGCAAACCATATTTCAGATTTGCTGTCTACTGGTTCAATCATCTGTGATATTTGAATTCTTTGCATTGTTTTGGGAGGTATCTTTGTTTTCCGTACCGCGAACCCATACAATTTCTCTTCACTATTATTGTCTATTAGATTCATACTGGCGCTATGCTGCGTCATTGCGGCATCTTGCGGCGTCATATTCGGTTTTACAATGTTTTTCCATAATTCCGCTATTTTCTTGATTTCATTTGACCTGTACTGTCGCATATCTTCTATTTTTATTTTTGCAGATTCAATATACTAATTATTTAAATTTACTTCATTCCTGCAATGTCTCTCAGAATAATTGAACAAATTTCTGATTATGCCATGTCCTCCTTGCGAGACATGAGGTTCAAAAGATTGCGACCTTATACCGCCAGAAATTTTATTTACTGTTACGTTCTCGTCGTAACCTCTGTTACAATTTCCTAAGGTTAAAATTCCTTCCCCTACCTTAGCCGGGTAGACAAGCCTTTCGTTTCCTACGTCTAATAGTACTCTATTAGACCTTAAAAAACTTGCACCGATAATGGCTTCATACAGAAAGTTATCGCATATTATAAAATTTGTCGGAAAGATTCTATTATCCCTTTTTACGTTTAGGCGAATTGAACCTTTTGCATCCAATTTATGCCTGTCACGCTAGTTAAATTGGGATTATTAAAATTTCTTTGTTGCCTAATATTCGGAGGCAACATCTTAAATACGCATGAGTTTATGATGTTTGCGGTAGCACCAGAGTCAATTAAAGCCTTAAAGTAAATATTTGCCACACAAAAATTATTAAATATAGGTAACTTATTATTACTATCACTACAAGACGGTACTATTATCGGTTTGGACCTATAAAACATTCTAGGCACCCTCTGGGTCCAATTTATATTTCTGAGGGGCCTGACGCGTTTCCCCGTGGATTTATTTCATACGTCGGTCTCTGCATTAGTGATTCAGACATGTGAGATTCCATAGGCATATCTAATTGATTTAAATTTGTCTGCCTTCGCCATGTATTACTACGGTAGTTTTGATTCCTTGCGTCAGTCCCGGCTGCTGGCGTTGACTGCCATTGCCGTTGGTTTAAAAAATTTTCATTTCCCGTCGGCCAATTAACTATTTGCCGTCGGCTTGAAAATTTTCATTTCCCGTCGGCAAATTTTCGGGATTTCTATATACCATTCTCGCATTATATTGGCTTTGGCGAGTATTTGGGTTTTCAAATCGGTAATTAATTTGTCTATTGGGGGGAGGATTGTACAAATTTGGTTGGTATGCGTTATAAGGTACTGATTGCCGCAATCTTCCCTGGCTATAGCCTAGTGCACCACTGGTGCTAAAATTTGTTCTTCCGAACAAATGGTTGCCATAATTTTGCGTACTGTCGACATCAATTCTTGATGTGCGATTGGGGACATAACGGCACTCTCTCGCGATTTGCACAGGTCGATTACAAATATAGCATCTTATTATTGTAGGGTTATTTTCATAACTAAATTGTTTGACGGGCTGAAAACGTACTGTTTTCTGCCTAGCGGGTTCTTGCGTTTCATTTCTTTGCGGCACTGGGGAGTTATCCCTTGAAAAGAAATTGGGAGACGCATGATCTTCCTTGAAGGTCATGCTTGCGTTTGATTCGCCTAGGCCATTTATTTTTGCTTTACTGTGATTTGCCACCATCGTATCAACTTCGATTAATCGCCCTACCTTCTGAACTGCAAGATCCAATGTCTGAATATTTTTGGATATTACCATTCTATATAGTTTTGGGGGTAGCCCTTGCAAAAAAGTATGTAGTATGACTTTTTCATACAGTTCTCCTGAACCTTTTCTGTATTTTGCTTCTACTGAAATCCGTATATTATCAAAATATTCTCTTACGTTCTGTGAATGGTCAGAGTATACCATTCTGTGTTTTAATTTATTTGCGGAACTGGTTTCGATAAATATATCTTTAAATGCCGTTAACAATTTGTCCACCGTATTTATTGGCAAGCTGGTGTCATCACCTATAGTATTTTCAATTTGCTTCAGGAAGATTAGGGCTTGCCCTTTTAATATTAATAGGAGCATGCCTACTAACGTTTCTAGCTCTGTTTTTGTTAATTCTACAAACTGGGCCAATCGGATATTAAATTCGTCGATTTCTGATTGTCCATCGTATTGTGGAATAGCTTTTGCTATCTCTACATTTTTCGCGACCAATTTTTGTGCCATTAATAGTTCGCTTAATTCTTCTGACATTTTTGGTTTTGAATTAACTCAAAACAATTTTTTTTCACTTAACCTATTTTGGGGAAGGCTATTATCTCCTATGAGATATTCTAAAGGGTTTTCTGTAATAGCTTAGCAATTATAGGCCTAATTACTTTTACTTATAGGTCTGTATCTCTTCAATGATATATATTTAAATTACGAAACTTGTAGCATAATTAGTTCGCATGTTTTCCTCCAAGTTTATGACCGCGCCATATGTGGCGTTACAAAAAATAGAGTGGGTTAATTGTGGTAATAAAGATTGACCAGTTCAAATGTAATATTATACTTTAAAGCTGTGAACTTATACCTTATAAGTTCTCCGATAGCGCCACTTATAGCGCTAAAGACTGGGCCATATGTGGCGTTAAAGATCGCGCCATTTCCGCCGGGTGAATACGTGGAGTCCGCCAGGTGAATATGAGAAGTGCCAGTTCTGCCGCGAAATTTTTTTAAGGTCAAGTGATAGGCTAAGCAAGCTATAAAAATTATAAGAAAATCAAGGGTTCTGCCGGGGAATTTTACAATCGCATCGTCCGAGCCATTATAGGTTATCACTTGCCGTTGAGGGCTGCACCGCCTGCAATAGGGGGATAGATAAATGGGTGACTGCGCCACCCATTATATAAATGTAACCTCTTTTCCTTTGGTTATCTCAAAATCAATTATCTGTTATGTTATGTAGAAATCAGATTCCTGGGAGCGCTACCGTTGGAGACATACGAACTAATTACCTGCTGTGCGATTAGATACAGACATATGAAATAAAATAAACACAAATAGAAAAGCAATAGTTTTATTGAGACTTACATTTAGTGATACAACAGTGTTCCACTTCAAATGACAACAACAAAGGCAAGGATTAAATTGGCTCTCAAAAATAATGCTGATGGCAACAGAGACAATCCATTATTGAAACGAAAAACAGTTTTTTTTTAAATATATCACAAAAATATAGCTTCTGCGCTGTACCAGCTTTTTCACAATGTGCCTAAATCCTGTGGAGGGGGCCGATATTTTTTAATTATGCTCGCAAACTCAGTACATAATGCGAACTATCTATCCAATGATTTTGTTTTAAATATTTTTGATGATTAAACGTTATAACTTTAGCTTCATGAGGAACATTGTATTTAGTGATTTTTTCATTACCAATCTTCTCGGCGAATTTCAATACCCTCTCTCGTGATTAGCGCCGAGGTTTGGCTGAAACTAAGAGGCAGTTTTTCTTTTTGCTGATTAAGAATTTAGACTCTTGGAAACGGGATTTAAACTTAATTAGGGGAATTCGGAATTATCTTTAGAAGGAAAGAATCTTTGTATTTTAAATATGTCACATGTTACTCACGGTACACCCTGAGGGCATATAAGAACAATGTTGGCACAATGTACTATTTATTATTTGTTCCTTTAGAGCAGGGCACTTCCTATGGAAAGGGTCGTCATACAAACTTCAAAAGGGGCTCATTCGATTGGAAATTGATAGTTGTAGTGCCCGTTTTAATATTCGAAAGTGATTGGAGGGCAACTTGCCTCCCCCACCCATCATTCCCTCAATCATATCCAATCAAAATTTTGAGATAGCTATTTTGTTCAGCTTAGTTGATTTCCAGATGGAAAATATGTTTTGAGGAGGACACTCCCCCACAACCCTCAAGGCAAGGGTTTTAGTTATTCCCTGGGGGCAAATAAGGTTTTTATAGAAGGCGTTGTTGTAGAAACTTCAAAACAGGCTCATTCGATTGGAAATTCGAAGGGCTAGTACCCTTTTAATAGTCGAAAGTGATTGGAGGGCAACTAGCCCCCTCATCACGCCCATAATTCCCCAAAACACATCCAATCAAAATCTGGAGATAGCCATTTTGTTCAGCGTAATTGATTTCCAGATAGAACATATGTTTTGAGGAGGATACTCCCCCACAACCAGGGTAAGGGTTTTAAGTTATGCCCTGGGGGCATATATGGGTTTTATAGAAGGTGTTGTCGTAGAAACTTAAAAAAGGCTCATTCGATTGGAAATTAAACGGGCTAGTGCCCTTTCTAATAGTCGAAAGTGATTGGAGGGCAACTAGCCCCCTCCCCACGCCCATAATTCCCCAAAACACATCCAATCAAAATCTTGAGATAGCCATTTTGTTCAGCGTAATTGATATCCAGATAGAACATATGTTTTGAGGAGGATACTCCCCGACAACCAGGGCAAGGGTTTTAAGTTATGCCCTGGGGGCATATATGGGTTTTATAGAAGGTGTTGTCGTAGAAACTTAAAAAAGGCTCATTCGATTGGAAATTAAACGGGCTAGTGCCCTTTTTAATAGTCGAAAGTGATTGGAGGGCAACTAGCCCCCCCCCCATGCTCATCATTTCCCCTAACACATCCAAACAAAATTTTGAGATAGCCATTTTGTTCAACGTAGTTTATTTCCAGATAGAAAATATGTTTTTGTGGAGGACACTCCCCCAGAGCCCTCAGGGTAAGGGTTTTAACTTATGCCCTGGGGCATAAAAGGTTTTTACAGAAGGCGTTGTCGTAGAAACTTGAAAACAGGCTCATTCGATTGGAAATTCAAAGGGATAGTGCTCTTTTTAATAGTCGACAGTGATTGGAGGGCAACTAGCCTCCCCCCACGCCCATCATTACCCCAAACACATCAACTAAAAATTTTGAGATTGCCATTTCGTTCAGCGTAGTTGATTTCCAGATCGAAAATATATTTTTGAGGAGGACACTCCCCCACAACCTTCAGGGCAAGGGTTTTAAGTTATGCCCTGGGGGCGTATAAGGTCTTTATAGAAAGGGTCGTCGTACAAACTTCAAAAGGGGCTCATTCGATTGGAAATTGAGAGTTGTAGTGCCCGTTTTAATATTCGAAAGTGATTGGAGGGCAACTTGCCTCCCCCACCCATCATTCCCTCAATCACATCCAATCAAAATTTTGAGATAGCCATTTTGTTCAGCTTAGTTGATTTCCAGATGGAAAATATGTTTTGAGGAGGACACTCCCCCACAACCCTCAAGGCAAGGGTTTTAGTTATTCCCTGGGGGCAAATAAGGTTTTTATAGAAGGCGTTGTCGTAGAAACTTAAAAACAGGCTCATTCGATTGGAAATTAGTCGGGATAGTGCCCTTTCTAATAGTCGAAAGTGATTGGAGGGCAACTAGCCCCCTCCCCACGCCCATAAGTCCCCAAAACACATCCAATGAAAATATGGAGATAGCCATTTTGTTCAGCGTAATTGATATCCAGATAGAACATATGTTTTGTGGAGGATACTCCCCGACAACCAGGGGAAGGGTTTTAAGTTATGCCCTGGGGGCCTATATGGGTTTTATAGAAGGTGTTGTCGTAGAAACTTAAAAAAGGCTCATTCGATTGGAAATTCTACGGGATAGTGCCCTTTCTAATAGTCGAAAGTGATTGGAGGGCAACTAGCCCCCTCCCCACGCCCAAACGTCCCCGAAACACATCCAATGCAAATCGGGAGATAGCCATTTTGCTCATCGTAATTGATTTCCAGATAAAACATATGTTTTGAGGAGGATACTCCCCCACAACCAGGGCAAGGGTTTTAAGTTATGCCCTGGGGGCATATATGGGTTTTATAGAAGGTGTTGTCGTAGAAACTTAAAAAAGGCTCATTCGATTGGAAATTAAACGGGCTAGTGCCCTTTCTAATAGTCGAAAGTGATTGGAGGGCAACTATCCCCCCCCCATGCTCATCATTTCCCCTAACACATCCAAACAAAATTTCGAGATAGCCATTTTGTTCAACGTAGTTTATTTACAGATAGAAAATATATTTTTGTGGAGGACACTCCCCCAGAGCCCTCAGGGTAAGGGTTTTAACTTATGCCCTGGGGCATAAAAGGTTTTTACAGAAGGCGTTGTCGTAGAAACTTCAAAACAGGCTCATTCGATTGGAAATTCAAAGGGATAGTGCTCTTTTTAATAGTCGACAGTGATTGGAGGGCAACTAGCCTCCCCCCACGCCCATCATTACCCCAAACACATCAACTAAAAATTTTGAGATTGCCATTTCGTTCAGCGTAGTTGATTTCCAGATCGAAAATATATTTTTGAGGAGGACACTCCCCCACAACCTTCAGGGCAAGGGTTTTAAGTTATGCCCTGGGGGCGTATAAGGTCTTTATAGAAGGCGTTGTCGTAGAAACTTCAAAAGGGGCTCATTAGATTGGAAATTGAGATGGATCGTGCCCGTTTTAATTTTCGCAAGTGATTGGAGGGCAACTACCCCCCCCCCCACGCCCATCATTCCCCAAAGCGCATCCAATCAAAATTTTTAGATAGCCATTTTATTCAACGTAGTTGGAAGTTTTGGAAATTAGGTCTTTAAGGATGACAACCCTTCCCCCACAGCCCTCAGGGCAAGGGTTCTAAGTTATTCCCTGGGGGCATATAAAGTTTTTATTGAAAGCGTTGTCGTAGAAATTTCAAAGGGGCTCATTCAATTGGAAATTGAAAGGGCTAGTGCCTTTTTCAATACTTGAAAGTCATTGGATAGCGAATAACGCCCCTCTCATGCCCACCATTTTCCCAAACACATTGAATTAAAATTTTGAGATATCAATTTTGTTCAACGTAGTTGAAAGTTCTGGAAATTTTTTCTCTTACGATGATAACCCCCTCAGAGCCCTCAGTGCAAGGGTTGTAATTTATACCTCTGGGTATATAAAGTTTTTATTGAAAGCGTTGTCATAGAAACTTGAAAAGGGCTCATTCAATTGGAAATTTAAAGGGATAGTGCCTTTTTAATAGTTGAAAGTTATTGGATAGCGACTAATGGCCCTCTCACGCCCATCACTTTCCAAAACACATGTAACCAAAATTTTAAGATATCCATTTTGCTCAACGTAGTTGAACGTTCTGGAAATTAGGTCTTATAGGAAGATAACCCCCTCAGAGCCCTCAGTGCAAGGGTTATAAGTTATGGCCTAGGGGAATATAAGGTTTATATAGAAAGTTGTTGTATAAATCATAGACAGGGCGATCGCGCTGCCTAGGTAAAGAACGTGAACACTCGAGAAAGAGACAAGAAACGGAGACTAAGTAAAGAGGAGGACACTTCCTCACAACCCTCAGGGCAAGGGTTTTAATTTATGCCCTGGGGCATATAAGAACGATGTTGGCACAATGTATTATTTATTAATTTTTTCCTTTAGAGCAGGGCACTTCGTATCGAAGAATTTATCGTATAAATTTCGAAAAGCACTCATTTAATTGGAAATTGGAATGGCTTGTGCCCTTTTTAATAGTCGAAAGTGATTGGAAGGCGACTAACATCCCTTCCACGCCCACCATTTCCCGAAACACATCCAATCAAAATTTTGAGATAAACATTTTATTCAGCGTAGTTAATTTCCAGATAGAAATTATGTTCTTGAGGACAGTCCCCCACAGCCCTTAGGGCAAGGGTTGTAATTTATGCCCTGGGGGCATATAAGGTTTTTTATTGAAGGTGTTGTCATATAAACTTCAAAAAAGGCTCATTCGATTGGAAATTCAAAGGGCTAGTGCCCTTTTTAATTGTCAAAAATGATTAGAGGGCAACTAACCCGCTTCTCACGCCCACCGTTTCCCCAAACACATTTAATCGAAACTTTGAGATAGCCATTTTATTTAATGTAGTTTTAAGTTCTGTAAATTAGGTCTTTGAGGATGACACCCCCCCCCCCACTTTACTGAAACAATACAAATGAATGTGCATTGTCAGTTTAATATACATATACTGATTTTTAGTAATCAAAATTTTAACATTATTTAATTTATTAAAGTTATAAAAGTAAAAACATTTATTTTTTTTTCAGTAAAGTGCAAATTTTGTTCTGGCCTTGGGAAGGCATAGGGGTTTTGCACCCAACTTATGTTATCTCTGCTCGTTTTGAGTTTGACTCGGTTATTTACTGTAATATCTGTTCGTTTAGGGTTTCATTTATTTATCGATGCTGATTTGTGGTAGTTTCACGCTTGGTAGATTACTTGATTTTATTTTTGCTCATTTTTTGTTTAATGGAGTTCTTTACTTTTCTTTGAAAATTTTATATTGTAGAAAAAGTTTTTTTTAATTAACCTAGTTAAGATTAAGCACGACAGTCCTAAGCAAATTGTTAGCAAATTTGAGCTTGCTAAAAAAAACTTTTTCAGCAGTAACTGCAACGGGTCTTATCACGGCCAATTTGCAAAGACAAATAGCTTGCTTAAGCTGAAGTTGCCAGCAATTGCCATCACATACAACTTCTCTGAAGAAAGTGGCACCATGGCGAAGCTGAAACATAACTTCAAGCTCTACTTAAAGAGTAGTAGAATCTGTAGTTTTTTCTTGGTTTCGGAAAGAACGTTGTTTCTAGCTCAATACATACAATCAATACCGGTTTTTTTAAAGTAATGAGTAAAATGGCTGAAAGTTGACAAGGCAAGCCCCGAGATTATCTCCCATGATTGTAGTTAACCGATCAAGCAGAATTCTAAAATAGTGTCTATAGAAATGATACATTGAGATCTCAGCTAAACTCTGAGCTCGGCTTTCAAAACAAGATGGTAAAAGTCAGCGACGATGATGTCCAATGAAATCTGCCCCATGATCGACTTCCGTCCATCTGGGAAACACTGCTGCACTGTCAATAAAATCAATGATTTCATCCTCTGATATTTTATTGAAACGTTTCATCATAGCTTCAAGCATATCGATTGCATCGATGATGTTGATCTGCTCTTCATCAACTCTGTCTGTTGCTATCCTGATCTTGTACATTAAATTAAATAAAAAACAACAAGTTTTTTTTAACTGAAAGTAAGGAGCGACATTAAAACTTAAAACGAACAGAAATTATTCCGTATATGAAAGGGGCTGCCCCCTCCTCAAGCCCTCGCTCTTTACGCTAAAGTTTTTAATTATTTTGAAAAACAAAGTTTTGAGACAGAGTCAAACTTTAGCGTAAAGAGCGTGGGGTTGAGGAGGGGGCAGTCCCTTTCAGATACGGAATAATTTCTTTTCGTTTTAAGTTTTAATGTCGCTCCTTACTTTCAGTTAGAAAAAAATATATTTAAATTTTGAACGCTTTTAAGTTAATGCAGCTTTTATTTTGGTTCATTGTACATGAATAATTAAAACGAAATTTGCATATTAATTTAATTTTTTTGGCTAAATGGCTTTCTCGAAATTTTGTTGTGACGTAACTTACGAATTAACTTACTTCTATATTAACTTATTCGTAAGAAATTAACTAATTAACTTACGAATTAACAAACTTCTATATTCGTATATTCTTATTACGTATATTAGAGGGTTCACCCCCTAACCAATACCTCGCTCTTTACGCTAAATTAAATTTTTTTTTCCAATTCCTTAAGAATGACCCCTTAATCTCAAAGGCCCTTAATTCGAATTAATTAAAAAAATCTTTCCGAAAAATAAGTTTTTCAAAGAAAAGTAAAGGCCATTTTAAACTTAAGCTCAGCAGATACAAATACATGTTCAAATTCAAACTCAAAACGACCAGAAATTACTATTAAATAATAAATGAAACCCAAAACGACCAGAAATTAAATAAACAATCATAGGAAAAAACATACAACAAGTAACAATATAAATGAATAAATAGATCTTAAAGCGAGTAATGCTTAGACTGAATATGAAAATCAAGCTTAAAACAAAAAAAACATTTTTTTATTGAAATATAAATGAAACTTAAAACGAACAGAAATTAAATTATCAATCAATGCAAACAAACATACAATGGATATTAATGTAAATGAGTAAATAAATGTTAAAACAAGTGAAACTTAAATTGAGTATGCAAATCAAGCATGAAAAGAACAAAAATCACTACCATAAAGAATTTGGGTATTGCCTCCTTCTCTCACTGTAAAGTCTAAAACCTACTGCGTCACTGGCACTTTACTGAAAACTTTATGCGTCTTGAACAGTCTTGGAAAGTATTAACAACATCAAATTGAATATTTGATATATAATGATATTATTTGTTAAAAGATCCATCAGTTCAAGAATTTATTTCACTCTAATTTTATTTTTATTTTCAATGCTATAAGAACTGGAAATGAAAATATTTGTAATATAATTCGTTTTCAGTGAAGCGCCAATTGCGTAGTAGGCTTTTGGTTTTTGTTTACAGTTAAGGAAGGGGTCATTATCCAAACTCTTGTTTGCTGTGACACGATATTCGTCTTGAACAACTTTAGAAAGAACTAATAAATTAAACTGAATATTTGATGTATAGTGATATTAATTGGTGAAAGCTCATCAGTTCAAAATTGTTCTATTATTTAATGTTTATTTTTAATATTAAGTACAAAAGAAACTATTTGTAATTAAATTAGTTTTCAGTAAAGCGCCAATGGCGCAGTAGGTTTTAGACTTTTACAGTGTGAGAAGGAGTTTTTTTTTTAAATTAATTTTTGTTAGTTTTTGATTGCAAAAAGTTTCAAGTTTTTCAAAATTCCTTATTTCAAATTCAAACTTTAAAAAAATCAAATCTTCATTAAAGTATCAAAACTGGTATCAAAGCAACAATATCAAAGTGAAAAATTTTGGCCCCTTTGAAATGAGCCCCCTTTGAAGTTTATACGACGACCCCTTCTATATGAAGTGTGTCTGGGAAAAAAATAAATTGGAGCGTGGGGGGGGGAGGATAGCTGCCCTCCGATCACTTTTTATTCTTAAAGAGTGAATTACAACTTTCAATTTTCAATCAAATGAGCTCTCAATTAAGTTTATACATGCATCCCTTCCCTCACAACCATATATGCCACCAGGGCATAACTTACTCCGCCTACCCTCGGGCCCTGGGGGGCTGTGTCGACACCTGAGTTTTTGTTATTTGAACTTTGAACTATTTTTAACAAAATTTCTATCTCCAAATTTCTATCGGATGCATTTAGGGCGTGGAGGGAGGGGGCGAGGCTAGTTCCCCTCCAATCTCTTTTGACTCTTAAAAAGTGAACGAGAACTTTCAATTTCCGATCAAATGAGCCCTCTCCGAAGTTTATACATGCACCCCTTCCATAAAAATGATATATGCCCCCAGGGTATTACTTACAATGCCTGCCTCCGGGCCATGGGGGGTTGCATCGACACAGGGGTTTTTCTTGTCTGACCTTTGAATTACTTTTAATGAAATGGTTATTTTAAAAAAATTTTCGGATAGGCTTGGGGAGAAAAGGGTGTGGGGGGGGGGGGGGCAGGGCTAGTTGCCCTGGGATATCTTTTAACTCTTAAAAAGTTAACTAGAACTTTCAATTTACAGCCAAATGAGCCCTCTCTGAAGTTTATTCGAGCATCCCTTTCATTAGAGCCATACATGCCCTTAAGGGCAATACTTAGAACGTCTTCTCCCGTGCCCTCGGGGGTTGTATTGATACCGGGGTTTTGCTTATCCGACCTTTGACCTTTTTTAACAAAATGTCTATCTCAAAATTTTAATTGGATGTGTTTGGGGGAAAAATGGGCGTGAGAAGGGCGTTAGTTGCCCTCCTGTCACTTTCGACTATTAAAAAGGGCACTAGCCCTTTGAATTTCCAATTGAATGAGTCCTTTTTGAAGGTTCTACGACAAAGCTTTCTATAAAAAGCTTATATATCCCCAGGACATAACTTACAACCCTTGCCCCGAGGGCTGTGTGGAAGTGTCCTCCTCAAAAACATAATTTCTATCAAGAAATCAACTACGTAGAACAAAATGCTTATCTCAAAATTTTGATTGGATGTTTTGGGGATATTGTGGGCGTGGAAGGGGTGTTCGTTGCCTTCCAATATCTTTTGACCCTTAAAAAGGGCACTAGAACTCTCGATTTCCAATCGAATGAGCCCCCTTTGAAGTTTTTACGACGACTCCTTCCATATGAAGGTCTTCAGGGGAAAAAAAATAAGTAATAGAACATTGGAGCCGTATAGCCTTTACTGGGTTTGGGAAACCCGGAACCCCCTTCAAAGCAATGTCCCTTCTCCCATGAAAACTTCCTACATGGAAAGATCCTCACATGTCACACCCGACCCGCCCTCCCTCCCAACTATCAAAACAAATCCCCCCTGAAGACTTCTGTTTACTTCCCAATAACCAATACTATATGTAAACATTGGGCAAAGCTTATAACTTGCAAACCTTGACCCGGGGACCGTGGGTTATTAAGTCATCCTCAAAGACATAGCTTTTGTATTTTTTGACCATGCTGAACAAAAGAGCTATCTCAAAATTTTGATCGGATGACTTTGGGAAAAAATGACCGTGGGAGGGGGCCTAGTTGTCCTCCTTTTTTGGTCACTTAAAAAGGGCACTAGAACTTTTAATTTTCTTTCGAATAAGTCTTCCTGTGATATTCTAGAACCACTGGTTCGATACGATCCACCCTGGGGAAAAAACAAATAAACACGCATCCGTGATCTTTCTTCTGGCAAAGAATATAATAGTCCACATTTTTGCAGAAAGGAGCTTGAAACTTATCTAGTAGGGTTCGCTGATACGCTTAATCTGATGGTATGATTTTCATCAAAGTTCTATGAGTTTTAGGGGTTGTTTCTCCCTTTTTTTTGAAAATAAGGCAAATTTTCCGCGTCACTTTTGATCAGTTGGACTAGACATGATGAAACGTATATATGTGAAATCAGCATAAAAATCTGATTCTTTTGATGTATCTATTTGTATCAAAATTCCATTGTTTAGAGTTTCGGTTACTATTGAGCCCGGTCGCTCCTTACTCACAGTTTGTTGCCACGAAGTGTTTGATATTTTTCATAAACATGAGGCAGGCGATAAAGTCTAAGTTTAGGATCCTTTTCAGAACGATGCTAGCTTGTGTCTTTATCTTCATATCGGCATTCTTTAAAGTTTAAATTAATCAATGGCTGAAACAATTGCTTCAAACATAGTAACTAATGCTTGTATGGTTTCAGCCCTTGCGGTCCACCGAGAAATAAACTGCACTATGCTTTATAACAGTATTTAGTTTGTGTCCCTGACATGTAATATAAGGCACAAAGCCATCAAGAAGTTCAGATACTTTCCGCTGTGCTCCATTGAATTGGCCAGACTCATCCCTTGCATAGTCGTAAGACTGGAAAGCTAGTTTATCCAAAGGAAATCCTCTCCGTTACAATGTTCCTATTATATTTTCTGCTATAGACTGCTCAGTTTTGTCCCAAGCCTCGCAATAGTCTTTTTATGGGTGTCCCTTTTAAGCTGGTAGTGCAGGTGAATACCGCAAGTTTATCAATACCTGGATCATCCTGGATCATATCCGCCATTACTGAGTAAAATCTTTAATCTGAGACTTTGTCGAGCATCGTCTCCCTGACTTCAGCTGAAATCAAGTAAATGAACTCGTTCTGAGAAATTGTGCGTAAACAGGCAAATTAATATGGTCTCAATTGGGTATCAAAAGCAGCCACATATATCATTAGAAGCTGAAAAATTTGAATACCGCAAGCTTATCAACACCTGGAGTATCTTGTGTCATATCCGCCATTACTGAGTAAAACTTTTAATCCGAGACTTTGTCGAGGATCTTCTCCCTGACTTCAGCTGAAAGCAAGTAAATAAACTCGTTCTGAGAAATTGTGCGTAAATAGGCAAATTAATATGATTTCAATTGGTTATCAAGTGCAGCCATATATGTCATTAGAAACTGAAAAATTTGAACAATGTTGCCATTATTTTTTCTTCGGTTGCCATAAAGGCAACAACCTGTCTTGCTAAGGTCCTTTCGACGTCCAAATAATATTTCGATTTGTCAGTTCATCTTTTGCTTGCTTGATAGCCTCAGTTTGGGTACTTTCATCAAGTAGGAAATCCAGATGACCACTGCTATTGACGAAGTGACAAAAATCGGACAAAGCTGCTTTGTGTAACCAGGAAGAGAAATCACTTGCCAGTTTTCTTTTCTTCGCCTTTACTCTGCTCTTCATTTTGTGCCATCGCCGCACACCGTCTTCCCCCCAAGTTTTTTTTTTAATTGGTCTCTCCCGAAACCCTTGGAGAAAAGGATACACCCGAAGCGATAAGAATCTTTCTCAGTATTGCATTCTAAGAACTGATATACCTCATGCCATTCCAGATGCAAATGTCCCTATTCCGGCATCCTTATGAACAATATTTTCAAAATAGTCAATGTAAGTTTTGACAAAAACTCGAATTAATTCGTGAAATGTTAAGATGTTCTTCAGTGCAATCAACTGTAAGCTCTTTATTTAGATCAAACACAGAAGATGATGTTGCTCTATTTCCACAAAGACGTCTCATGCATTCAACCTAGAATTTTCTAGGACAGTCTTAAAAGTGACATTGGAAGCAGCAGCTACTGATATAATTTAGTCCAGCTTACCAACACATGTAAAATACCTTGTTGGGTCTTTGATCGGAGACTTCTTGCCCTATATTTGACTCCTTCTGATCATTTGTGTTGATCGATGGCGTGACATAAAAATTGATCATAAGGAACCAGAGGCACATATTTAAAAATAATTTCTTACTTAATTTCTGTCTGTTATAAGCTTCAACAACACTCATTACTTTTCTCCTAGACAAAAACATACCTCCCGACTTTAATGAGCTATCCCAACTCTTCGAAAGCCTTCCTGTCCTGGGAAATATATTCTTGGAGCATAATCTTGCGTTTTCTGCTTATGCGTTGTATTCGTCTAAGCCTCAAAAAAAGGCGATGATGTGGCTAGCTGCCCTCCGATCACTTTTCACTCTTAAAAAGTGAACTAGAACTTTCAATTTCCAACCAAAAGAGCCCTCTTTGAAGCTTATATGAGCATCCCTTCCTCCAGAACCTTAAATCCCCCCAGGGCATAACTTACAACGTCTGCCCCTGGGCCCTCGGAGTTTTGTTTTCTGAATTTTGAACTATTTTTAACGAAATGGCTATCTCAAAATGTTTATCCAGTGCAATTTGGGAAAAAGGGCATGGGGGGGGGGGGTAGATGTCCTCCAATCTCTTTTGACTCTAAAAAAGTGACCTAAAACTTTTAATTTCCAATCAAATGAGCCCTCTCTGACGTTAAAACTATCATCCATTCTATAAGAACCACATTTGCTCCAAGGGAATAACTCACAACGTCTGCCCCCAGGCCCTTGGGGGTTGTGTCGACCCCGGAGTTTTTGTTATACCATATTTGAACTATTTAAAAAAACAGCAAACTCAAATTTTTTATCGGATGTATTTGAGGAAAAAGGGCGTGGAGGGGATGGGGATAGTTGCCCTCCGATCACTTTTGATTCTTACAAATGGCACAAAAAGTCTCAATTTCCAATCGAATGATCCCGTTTTAATGTTTACACGACAATACGTTGCATATGAATTGCCTCTGGGAAAAAATAATTTAAATAATAAATAATAAACTTTAGAGCCGTAGGGCGTTTACAATAGGCAAAGCTATATCGTTGCCTCTGATCTGGCAGTTTGGTCTGAGACTAGGGTCATTTACGAAATCGTGACACGAAATACTGAAGCCCTGAGAGCGTTTAACTCATTTACCGGGAGCCCAAATCACGATGCCGACCTATCATGATGATTTGTAAGGTTTAACAATGACTAAACTATTTTTGTTAATTTGAATAAAAATTTGGTCAGGGGTGACAGTCAAGATCAGTCCCTCCCCATGAAATCCACAGAGCATTTAACTCAGGGACTGGCATACCAAACCATTCTACAAACCTATTACATGAATTTGTAAGACTTAACAATGACTTAGTTATTTTTTGTTTATTTGAATAGAAATTTTGTCAGGTGTGGAGATCAGCCCAACGCCAAAAATTACCTAACTTACCTAAGCATTTAACAAATTACCTAACCCAATCCTCAGAGCGTTTAACTTTGGGATCGGCAGCCCAAACCACTCTGCCAACCTGACACGTTGATTTGTAACATTTAACAATGACATCTTGTATATTATGTCATACAATTTACTCGTCTCTTGTATAGTTTTGGATGACGTCATTGACATAAAATGATATCTACAACAAAAATTCCTTCATAAAATTAAGAGGTTGAATGCAAACTTTGCCATCAAACATAGGATGTTATATCTCTCCTGATGATTTTTTTTTATAGTTTTACCAGGTCCGGGTTGCAGCGGAAGGTAGCAACCTTGTAACAGACGATCACGTCCAATACTAAGAAATAAAACAGCCCATAACGCCTAAAAATAGTGTAAGATCAAAACAAGAAGCAAACTATTAGAATTGCCTTGTCTGAAACCCCTAGATAGGAAACTTACCATCCAATGGCTTGAACAACGAGGGAAATATATTGACATGAAAAATCCCTTGTCTCCTTAATGGACTAAAGCCAAAATGGACTAAAAATCAACACAAATAAAACAAAAAGCATGGCTACCAGTGGACCTCCTCTTGATATTAAGTGCGGAGCAGACCCAATAGAGTAGGGGGTTGAGGTCAGATACCTGGGCAGTACAGTCGAAAATACTGGCTCAAACGCAGGAGAAGTCCAACTTAGGCTGCGACAAGCACACAGGGCGTTTAACCATCTCAAACGAGTTTGGAAATCTCAAAAATACTCCTTGAGGCTAAAGATACAACTGTTCCAAAGCAATGTTCTGTCAGTACTGCTTTATGGATCTGAGACCTGGCACCTCAATCAACAACAAGAGAAAAAAATACAATCATTTGAAAACACTTGCCTCAGAAGAATCCTAAATATAAACTGGACCCAGAGGATAAGAAATGACACGGTCAGACAACAGGCCCTGCTATCTATAATAACAGACGTTATCCGTCAATGTAGGTGGTGTTATCTTGGGCATGTCATCAGGATCGGCAGAAATCGCTTGCAAAACTCCATCCTCTTCTGGCCACCAGAAGGATCAAGAAGACGAGGCCGTCCTAGAAACACCCAGAGACGTTCACACAGAAGAGGCTTGTCAAATGTAAATGCGTCCTACAGCTCAAATGGGAAGACGTACTAGCTGCAACACACCTCCGAGTTGACTGGAAACTTTTCGTGGATGTCCTGGATGCCACTGGGGGCACAGGAGGAACTAAGATCTAAAGTAAGGCATATACTGTAGTACCTTTGTGTTGGTTCAACATACCACTTAATATACACTGAAAGCTTCAAAACAATACTCGAAGCTTTTCCTGATATAAAGCTGTTACGGCCTATTAATAACCTGCATTCACTTTGTTTGTTTCATTTAAGTTCGCCATTTTCTTCAATACTCCCTGAAAGTTTCACTGTAATACTCTTAGCTTCAGTAGTACTAGTAGTAGTTGTTATAGTAACGGTTTTAGCAGTAGCAGTCGTAGTAGCAGTTGTACTAGTAGTTGTTGTAGCAATAGTAGTTTTTTTTAAGGAGCACAGGAAAGGCAATGGGAGACCACGGAATCAAATAGAGAGGAAAAAGTCTCCTGGACTTGGATTATGCTGATGATTTAAGCATCCTACATGAAAGTGTGAGCAAAATGAATGAAGTTTTAGAGGTTTTGTGAGTTCAGGGTGCTAGAAGTGGTTTGAAAATTAATGTCAGGAAGACTATGTCACTAAGGCTAGGAATAAGTGAAGATGAAAAGGTGACGTTGGGTAATGAAAAGATTCATCATGTGGGCAGCTTCACTTACCTTGGTAGTATTATTAGTAGAGAGGGTGGGAGCAGTGAAGATGTTAGAAGTAGAATAGCCAAGGCTCAGGTTATTTTTTCACAGTTAAAAATAGTTTGGAAGAGTAGGAAGATGAGTCTGCAAACCAAGGTTGGAATATTAGAAGCTACAATGATGGCAGCAGTGAAATATAGCTCTGAATCATGGACACTCCGAAAATTGGATGAAGATTTGCTAGATGTTTTCGAGAGAAATTACTTAAGGATTGCTCTGGGTACCCGGATGCCTGACCATATTTCAAACAATAGGCTATACGAAAAATGTGGTTCAATACCGCTCTCTATGGCTATAATGAAAGAAAGGTTGAGGTGGTTAGGGCACGTTGTGCGGATGAAGGATGACAGATTGCCGAAGGTTGTTCTTTTCGGCCAACCATCTAGGGCTAAACGGAAAGCAGGTCGTTCCCGTCTGGAGTGGGAGGACGTCATAAAGAAAGATTTAAAAGAAATGGGAAATTCTTGGGAGGGTGTAAAAAGGGAGGCTTTGAATGGATTTGGATGGAGGAGGAGCGTGCGTAGCTGTGTTGGCCTCAGGCAACTTGGTGCTGCGGTGAGTTGTTATTATTATTATTATTAGTAGTAGTAGTAGTAGCAATAGAAGTAGTAGTAGTATTAGTTTTTGTAGTTGTATTAGTAAGCACGTTTTGCATTTTGCCTAGTTCAGCATCTCCCTTAACATTTCCTGAAAATTTCATCTTAATACCTTAGACCATTCTTGGGACGCTACTTATACTCTCTTTTGAGAGCCTGCTTGTGCAGAGTATGCTGTTGTTTTGTTCAACATCCTCCTAAACATTCCCTGACAGCTTAAACTTCCTACCCTTAGCATCAGATAAGGGTAGTTCAAAGCAATCAGGTCAGGGGGATGAGATCCCCCATTTAAAAGACTCCTAGATCATATTATAAAACTCATGGAAATTTATTACACATTAACTCTTCATTTATACTTATCTAAGGAGACAAACAAAAACGAAATACCTCAAGCATAAATGTGAAACTAAAAGCAACTAAATTTGCATTCACCTCTTCTTCATTGTGGACCACTGCTCGAAAATCTTGTTTAAGTAAATGGCATTGATGAGCTTTTTCTCATTTGCCAACAAAATGAGGTAATCTAGTTAAGAATCAAGCACGACAGTCCTTAGCAAACTGTTAGCAAACTTGAGGTTGCTAAAAAGAAAATTCAACAGCAACTGCAATGGGTGTTATCACGGCCAATTTGCAAAGACAGTTAGCTTGCTTAAGCTGAAGTTGCTAGCAATTGCCTTCACCTACAACTTCTCTGAAGAAAGTCGCACCATGGTGAAGCCGAATTAGAACTTCCAGCTCTACTTAAAGAGTAGTAGAATCTGAAGTTTTTTCTTGGTATCGGAAACAACGTTGTTGCTAGCTCAATATATGCAATCAATACCCGTTTTTTTTAAGTAAGGAGTAAAATGGCTGAAAGTTGACAAGGTAAGCTCCAAGATCATCTTCCAAAATTGTAGTTAACCGATCAAGCAGAATTCCAAAATTGTGTCTATAGAAATGATAAATTGAGATCTCAGCTTGACTCTGAGCTTGGCTTTCAAAACAAGATGGTCAAAGTCAGCGACGATGCTGTCCAATGAAATCTGCCCCAGGATCGACTTCTGTCCATCTGGGAAACACTGCTGCACTGTCAATTAAATTGACGATTTCATCCTTGGATATTCTTTTGAAACGTTTCATCATAGCTTCAAGCATCAATAGTATCAAAATTCCGTTTTTTAAAGTTTCGGCTACCGTTGAACCGGGTCGCTCCTTACTACAAGCTGACCTATTAAAACAGAAATACTTAGTTTTAGAATCTTATAGTATCCCCCCTCTCTTGCGGTATGTTACGCAAACAAATTTTTGACGGCTGCTTGTTGACGCCTAGTAGATCACGAAAAACTCGAACAACTATTAATCGAACTGCTCGAAACTGTTTTACAACTGAATCAATTATTATCCAAAGGTCTTGACTAGGAACGACTTGGAATCCATAGGTTTAAACAAAGATTGACTAGCCAAAGGTCTTGATTATTTTTGTCGGTACTAATAAAATATTCATGTCACTGAGGTAGTTCACAGAGAAAAGCGGTCATGTCAACAATTTTTAGAAGTTTGACGACTATGGAAAATACAACCTTAAATTACATGAATTCCTAAAACTATGTCTTTGAAGATAACAGACCCCCCCCCTCGCCCTGGGTTAGGTTTTTAAGTTGTTTTTGGGAAGTCTGCAAACTTTTTTCGAGGGAATGGAGGAGATTTGTGCTTGGGGTCAGTTGTGACTAATTTTGAGTACGGAGGAAACTTTTTGTGTAAACTTTAGAGGGAATTTTAAAATGGGGGATTTGACAGAATTACCATACGAATTTTTTTTTTATTTGTCGTACTTTCTCTTTGCATACTCTATTTTGCATGTGTAGATCTCCTGGGAAACCTTCAGCGTCTTTGGAATCCGGAAAATAATGTTCTGGGACGGGGGGTTTTCCGGAGTAATCGATTAGAACTGAAAGTCTTTTTCAAATGAAAGTACGTAAAGATCAATTTTAGGACTTAATCTTCTGCAAGAAATTTTACGTTGAGGGGGGGGGGTTTCTGAAAGGATAGATTGTCAAGAAGGAATTTCATAGGATTTGTATTTTACGTGGGATCAACTTTCCAGGAGGTATTTCCTATAAGGGGAGGGAATATTTCATGGAGTGTGAGACAAACTTACCGATATTATTTGAAAACGATCAGAAACTAAATAAAAAAATAAGTTTTTTCAACTGAAAGTAAGGAGCAACATTATAGGTTAGATCGAACAGAAATTATTCCGTATATTAATACCTTGCTTGGTACTTATACATTATCTTATACACGACGCTATAAACAATAAGTAGAACAACAGGGAAATTGTTATACAAGACAGAGGAACGCAACTTTAAATGAGTATTTCGACCCTATATCCAAGGGCCGTCCTCAGCAAAACAAACGAAGAAAAAAAACAATATAAAAGAAACACACATTAAAACTCGATCATTGAAACTGAAAATTTTTTTTTTTTTACTTTTCAAAACAGCCCTAGGATCATTGCTTCAAGGAAGTTCGAACAGGACTGGTACACCAACCCAAGTGGAAAAAGACAATTCATTCAAATGGAATAAAAACACTTACAGACAAGCTCTTAAAGCTAATCTTGCCTTCTTGGCAGCCAGCCTAGAAGGTCTATCTGTAACAGGTTGAGTGGAATTATTTATTGTTTTTTTAATATAATTAGTTAAATTATTTCTAATTAAATTTGTATACAAGGCATTAAGCGAATATTCCCCCGAATCTCTATTTAAAGAAATATTACTATTTATTTTGATTTTGATTTCAATTGCCTCTCGAACAACCTTTTTTATGGCTAAATAATTGCTAATAAGGTAAGTTTCTTCAAAAAGCATTTTATCGCTAGGGTTATCATAGATATGACTACTTAAAGCAGAATCAAATTAATATTTGTACTATTAGAATTTAAAGCTTTAGTTATGTTGTCTTTGTGTTGTTGTAGGCGTTTTTCTAAATTTTGATGGGTTCTACCAGCATAAAAATGGCCACAGTCACATGGTATTTGATAAACCCCTCTTTCACGAGTAACTGGGGTTATATCTTTACCAGAGTTTTGGAGATTCATGATTTTCAAATTATTGGTAAATGCTATGTAAAAATTATTCTGTGTGCAAACTTTTTTAAACTTGTAGTGATTTTGGGAATATATGGAAGGTAAATTATATTTGTGGGCTTGGCGGGAATTTCACATGGTAAAAGACCCTTGATTTTACGGGAGTGTCTTGCCAGTCTTCGGCTAATTGTATTGTTAATAAAGACAATAGGATAAGAGCTTCCAAATTTATGTCTCTATTAAAATTTAGTTCATCTGTAGCCTAATGTGAGATTCAGAGCAAATGTTTAAGGCATGATCGACAAGAGATGTAACAACAGCTCTTTTAACTTGTGGGGGGTGATTGGCTTTAAAATGTAGATATCTGTTATTTTGTGTTGGTTTTCTGTAAATTTTTAAATCCAGGTTATCAATGCTACGAATAAAAAATGCATCCAGAAACGGTAATTTATTTGCATTTTCTATTTCTAAGGTAAATTGTAAATTTCGGTCATATGTATTAAGATGAATAATACATAGCCTACCTTAATACATATGACTAAAATTTACAATTTACCTTACAGCATCAAAAAACGGAATGTTGATACCAATAGATACATCAAAAGAATTGGATTTTTATGCTGCTTTCAAATATATAAATTTCATCAAGTATAGTCTTACCCATCAAAAGTTACGAGCCTGAAAAAATTTGCCTAATTTTCGAAAAAAAGGGGAAATACCCCCTAAAAGTGATAAAATCTTATTGAAAATCATCACATTCAGCGTATCAGAAAACCTTTTGGTAGAGGTTTTAAGCTCTTATCTGCGAAAGTGTGGAATTTTGTATTTTTTTCCCAGAAGAAAGATCACGGATGGATGTTTATTTGTTGTTTTTTTTTTCCCAGGGGTGATCGTATTGATCAACTGGTCATAGAATAACGCGAGAGAGCTCATTCGAACGGAAATTAAAATTTCTTGTGCCCTTTTTAAGTTATCAAAAAAATAGAGGGTAATTAGGCTCCCTCCCGCGCTCATTTTTTCCCAAAGTTGCACGATCAAAATTCCATCTTTCCATGAAGGATGTTTTTATGGGGAAAGGGACATTTCTATGAAGGGGCGCCGGATTTCCCTGTATTATTTAAAAAACGATCAGAAATTAAATAAAAAAAAGTTTTTTCAGCTAAAAGTAAGGATCAACATCAAAACATAAAACGAATAGAAATTATTACGTAAATGATAGGGTTCTCCCCCTTGTCTATACCTCGCTCTTTACGCTAAAGTTTTTTTTTTAGTGCTTTCAAAAGAGCTGTTTATTCTAATTAAACGACCTTTATGATTAAGGGGTCATTCTTACAGAATTAGAACAACATTCGAACTTAAGCGTAAAGAGCGAGGTATTGACTAGTGGCAAACTCCTTTATTTAAGTAATAATTTCTATTCGTTTTAAGTTTTAATTTCGCTCCTTACTTTCTGTTGAAAAGGCTTGTTTTTTATTTAATCAACAGTAAAGTTTACTCTACATACTTGTGGAGCGAACAATTTACTCGAAAAGAAAAATCATTTAAAACTGCAGGATTTAGATCATTCACACATCAATAGGCAAAAACAGCATCTTGGTAATTGCAAATCTGACCAATGTTAAGCAAACATAATTTATTCAAATACATTATGGTATCATTCATATTTTTTACACAGTTACCAAGATGACGCACTGCTTTATTTGTAGAGTCTGCACTCTTTTAAAACTTGAATGAAAATTATTATACCAGAGTATATAACCATAAGAAATTTTTGTTACAACAGTAGTATGATACAATTATAATAGAACTCATAATGGTAAAACATTGCTTAATCGACAAAGAATCCCTGACCTCTAGTAAGTGTGGCTGCGACAAGATCACTATGGTGCTTCCAGTATAAATTACCATCAAGCTAGAAGCCTAAATAAGGCGCTTCTCTGTTTTTTCTTTCTCTCTGGCCATAGAGCCTTACGAGGAAGTCTATGTTGAAGTTTTTTTGTTGTGGATTTATTGGTTGAATAAATTGATTGCTTGATAGATAGATGGATTGATTGACTTCGGATACCTGTGAAAAAGGTATACCATTACGAAGTATTTCCCTAGCAGCGCTTGTAAGGTCAACACCAGTTTTCTTAGTGTTCACTGACAAAGACCTCAAACTTGTAAACACATAAAATGACTTTAAAACTTTATTCACGTTCCAACACAAAATCATCAATAGATCGACTAGACACAGTTAAAGTAGTGTCACCCGCAACAGTTACAAGAAAACACTCAAGTAAGTGAAAACTTATAGAATCAATATATTCAAGATATAGAAGTGATGCCCAGACAGACCCTTGAGGTACTCCACACTTAATTTGAAAAGGAGAGGAAAAAATATCGTTTAGTTCAACTTGAGTGGATCTACTACTTAGAAAACTATCAAAAAACTCTAGACAGTTACTATGAAATTTAAAAGACTGTAGACGTTTGATTAAAATTTTAAAATCCCCTCTATCAAAGATCTTTCTAAAATCAAAATATTTTCGCAAATTAGAAACATTCGTTTATAGTATCAAAGTAAAAATTCACGGCATCAGGCATCGATGGCCTTTTTAAAATTCGAGCTGGGTCTCAACATCCATATTTGCATAAAGTGATCATAATTCCTTTTATGCACAATTTTACCAAATATTTCTGAGACACGGGGAAGGATTTCTTGTTGGTCTATAATTTACAATATCAATCTAACACCCACCTTTCCGAAAGGCAATGAAGTTTTCCCTTTTAACTGTGCCAGGGAATACAACGGTTCGAAAGGATTGATTGTATTTGTGAACAAAACATGGTAGTAAATAAAACATTGCTATTTTAAAAGACTTCACATTAAAGCCATATGTCCCTGCTTATTTAGTTTTCATCGTTTACCCAACTTCTTGAACTTCACTTTTAGTTTACGCTTGAAATTTTGTTTCATTTTCAATTCCTCTGTCATCTACAAATTCATCTTCAGAAAAACCATTACTTAAATTTTCTGTCGTTCCGCCTGTATATTTTGACTTATACTTGAAAAGCAAAATCAGAGAATTATTAGTAATAATCATTTTATCATTAACAATTTCCCCTTAAATCATCAATTAACTGGGTGGAGCTTCTTTCTTCTTTTCCAATATGTTATTAACAACCTTCCAAATTCCATTAGCATTATCCTTATTGATTAAAACTCAATTGATTCGCTACGTTCTTATCTATATGCTTTGGTGTTTTTTAAGCTGTTCTTCTCATCGAGCTTGCTATTTTGCGTATCAATTTGAATTCTCCCAGTTTATCGACATACCTACTGTTTGATTAATCCAAATACAATTAATTTCTTAAATTTGATGCTTCAAGAATCCCTGGTGTTATTCAAGACTTCCTGAGCTCATCCGCCGTTTCACAAATTTCACAGGGCAAGTCATACACTGGATGTACGATCCCCGTTATCCGGTCAAATGCATCAGAAGTTTCTTCTTTCATTTTCATAAAAGCGTGTTAACATAATGATTTATTATATGTTTTTTTATTTTAATATCACAACGTTATGTATTAATATATAATATAGATATATTCCTTTAAATTAGAGAAGTGTAATTCTGTTCTTCCCCACAACCTAACTAGAGGACCTCCGAAAAAAAGTTGAATCTTAAAACTCCATATAATAGTTTACAAGCATTTCACAGCAAAATTACCTCTTATTGCCAATATAAAAATATTAAATAAACAAAAATGAAGAGCAAATTCTTCCCGATAAGAAATTTTTACTGCGCTAGGTTTTGCTTACGATCTGTCCCATTAAGTCACATTTTTTCTCATTTTAATTCTTGTGCCACAAGAAACTCTCAAAGAACGTAAAAACATTCTTTGAGATTTATTAATTTTGCCAAAAACAGGCACTAACGTAATGGCTGTCTCCAATTCTCTCCAAGTTAGCACGATTCTGAGAACGATGAAATTTCTACAAACACAAAGGATTCATTAGATTAAAACAATAAGTCTGAAACAATAGTGAACACAGACCTCACTTTGCAAAAGTTTACAATAGGCTCTTCCATAAAATTACATTTTTCGCTTAGCAATATTTGGATAATGTCAAACATAAAAAGAATAATTGTGACTATGATATCGTTTAATGCTCTGCTCTATTTTTCTTTTTTATTGAAGATATCAGAGAATTTACCTCCAAATGACAAAAAAGTATGTTTATGTTTATAAAGTATGTTTTAAATCATAGTGATAAATTAGAGTAATTAAAAAATTAACTTCCAGAAAGCTGACATCGCACTTGGAGCATTATCTGTAACAGCAGAACGAGAAACGGTCATCGATTTTACAATTCCCTACTATGATCTTGTAGGAATCACGATTCTTATGAAGAAACCAATTATTCCAACTTCATTGTTCAAATTTTTGACTGTCTTAGAAAATGAAGTCTGGGGATGTATTCTTGGAGCATACTTTCTGACCTCGTAAGTCAATAACATTAGCATCTTGCACACTCGTATTTATTTTCTCCTTCTATTAAACTGTTTCATCAGCCAAGAAATGCACTGTTCACGATGTTAAGTATATATGATACGCGGAAGACATCGTCAATGCGATTTTAGTACTAGTTAGTAAGATAGACTTAAGACTTTTTACATGTGTGATTATTTACGACATTAGCGGAGTAAATTCATAGTGTATTTATCTCCTCCTTGGCAAGCTAGAATTGTGAAATAGGAAACAAGCGCATGATTGCTAAGGGTAATATCCATCAGTATTTTTTTGTGTATTTACAACTTCTACTACCAATAAAGCTTGTTGCTATTTTTATCTATCTGAGACCAACACATTGGTAAACACTCCTCATTATCCTTTAAGGTTTGGACTGGCTAAAGTAATAAAAATGTTACATAATCCAATTTCTCTACTTGAAATTTAGTCATATTTTGGTATCGCAAAAAAAAACTTTTTGCTACCATTGAAACCAATCTTTCGTTTTCGATATTAGCTTAGAAGGTTATATACACCCATGTGCTTAGTAAAAATCAGATTATAACATTTGGGGTGCCTCTTTGTATTCCCTTAAAGCTGTTACATTGCTCAACAAACCGGTCCCCTGTTTCTGCATTCTGAACATAATAGAACAAAAGTCTTTAAAGGTAAATCTAAAGCAAGCACGTAAATGTCCTGTTGTGGTTTCATTATTTAAATAGATTTCATACAGACATAGTCAACACAGTTTTATGGTCACAGTGATTATGACATCCTACACTTAGTAAAGAGCGTCTATGTTTTTTTTGTGCTTTTTTTGCTATTTCATTTTAATTATTACAGTAAAACATGTCAATACCTCGATTCCAAGAGTAATAGATAGATAGATAGATAGATATTTATTGCAAAACAAAAGCCTCTTTGGGCCATGGCAAAAACAAACACAGTTGCACATAAAGTCAAAACACGTGATAATAACATATATAACAATAACTAAACACAGCCCATAGCAAATAAAAATAAAATAACATAACAATTGCAACACAAAAGCACACATAATACTATAAAAATAACTCACATAATTACACACAATGTCACACAAATAAGAATAATAATCGTGTATTCAAAAGCCTTTATACAGTGCCATGTACACTATACATAAAATATAAAAGGAAAAAAAAAGTAAAAGTCCCTTCGGCATTGTTTTTCCAAACCATAACAAATCTTCTTCACACTAATTCCTTTCCTATCTTTAGGGCCTGATCAACAATTTTACATAATCTACACATGAGGCTAGGTACCGTCAGAGACAACATGCCCCGAAGTGAAAAATTACTTTTCCCAAAAATACCCTCCCTCAAATCAGTAAGCCCCTGGCACCGGCACAGAAAATGGTCCAGATTTTCCTCTTCAATATTACAAATGGGACACGTGTACCTAGACGCCGGGAACCCCTTACCTCTCTCAAATACTTTACTCCTCCATCTTAAAGGCAAACAGTTGGCCCGCAGCTACAACCAATATGACAAATACTTACTTGGCAAATTAAATTTAAAGTAAATCTCCTGGCCAAACACCTTTTGAACATCCTTATAAACGCTTAATGTCTTGGATCTCTCAATTTCATTCCCCCATGTCTGTATCTTCTGATCTTCTAATCTTTGTTTAACT
The DNA here is from genome assembly GCF_049724085.1 of Artemia sp. Qi Xiang Cuo. Taxonomy (NCBI): domain Eukaryota; kingdom Metazoa; phylum Arthropoda; class Branchiopoda; order Anostraca; family Artemiidae; genus Artemia; species Artemia sp. Qi Xiang Cuo. The sequence continues at coordinate 29,164,103 of NC_142797.1, read as the reverse complement.
ATTCATATTATATCAATCTGACTAATGGCGGGACCTCTACCATCATTCCATATATATGACAATTCTAATCTGTCTAATAAGGATTTAACCCTAAACGGCCACGACCTCTTACACCCTGAAGCAAGTAGCTCTTCATAGACCTCTCTAATAAGTTTACCTCGTGGTACCTGCACTATCTTCATCCAAAACCTAACTACCTGAACCAGCCTATGTTTACGGAGCGAAAAAAGCCCTAGCTCACCTTTCAAAAACTGGGTATGCGTAGTCCTATGGACGCCGAAAAGCCTTTTGTAATAAGTTACCTGAAGGGTCTCCAGCTGTTCTACCACTTCCACCCCCCATAATTCCCCACCATAATGAATAACTGGGATAATCTTCGTTAAAAATATTCTCTTATGCATTACTAGACTTTTAATACCCATAACTGTACCATTCCTAAAAACCGTCTATATAGCCGCTTTCCCCCTTTTTACTGACTCTTTAATGTGGGCACACCAACTACCATTATTTTGAAATACAAAACCTAAATATTTTGAATTTTCAACTATCTTTATTTCATCTCCATTAAACATAAAGTTACCATTACATTCTTCATCCTTTCTTTTACCAAAAATAACTATTTCTGTCTTCTTAACATTAAGTTGGAGCTTCTTCAGATCTAAGTAATCTGCAACAAGATCTAACAAAATCTGTAATTCATGGGCAGACTTAGCTACAAGTACGCAATCATTAGCGAAAAGCAAAACTGAAAATAATTTTGAACCAAGACCCACTGTCGGAGCCCACCCTCTTTCCAAAACTGAACTAAATCATCTATAAAAATAGAAAACAAACGGGGGGAAAGAGCACTACCTTGTTTTACCCCTTTACGGTTTCTGTATACTCTAGAAAAACCCTGATCTATTACCTTTACTACCGCCTTAGATCCGCAATATATGCTAGTAACTAACCTCACAAAAAATACTAGGTAAACCTATACTTCTCAGAATATCTACCAAAAGCACCCTCTCAACATTATCAAAAGCTTTTCTTAGGTCTAAAAAAGCTGCATATAGACGGTTATTCCCTCTTCCATACTTATCTACTAAAGCTCTAAGCACAAATGCCCTATCTGCTGTACTATAATCTTTCCTAAATCCTCCTTGCTCTTCATTTATAACCTTAGTTTTATCTAACCACCTATCTAGCCTCCTATCTAAAAAAATTTCTAACACTTTACTAAAAACTAATGCTAGAGCTATGGGCCTGTAGTTATCATTCCAGCTAGGGTCCCCCTTCTTAAAAAGCGCTATAACAACTGAAGTCTTTCATAATTCTGGCCACTTACCTGTAGATACAATACTATTAAATGCTATAACTAATATCGACAAAAACACCGACACAAATTTCTTAACCACCCAGGCTGGTATCTCATCCAAACCTGGTGCTGAACCTCCTTTCATCTTACTAACTACTTCTCTAACCTCCTTTCTTGTTACTTCCCCTACTAATTCATAATCATTCTCCTGCAGCGAGAAAATACTTTCACCTGAACATTAAGCCTAACTATCCTCTTCTACCCCTTCACAATCTCCTTCTAAATTCACAAAATAACCAGGCCAAGACTCCGGCGAAGGAGTTCGACCTGAAATATTAGCTCTTTCCTTTCTCATTCTACTCCAAAATTCTTTAACATTCCCTAGTGTAAAATCCTACATCATTTTTTTCCTTTCTCAACTATCCCATTCCCTGCTTTTCCTCTTCAGCTATTTCTTATATTCCCTATTCTTAACTCTATAAAAATTCAACGCTTCTAGCCGCAATTCTTCATCCTGGCACTGCCTAACAATTTCTAATTCTGTTTCTACCTCCTGCTTTAACCTTCTACATTCCTCATCATAATATCCTTTATCTCCTGATTTAACTTTCCTTTCTACCGCTTTACTAGACCACTGGTGCACTAACTTACATAACTCGGCAAGGACTTCCTCAGCACCGCAATCTAGTTTTCTAATCTCCTCTAATCTATCCATTACTTCCGGTCTCGCTATTATCTCATTCATATTATCAATTTCTTTATTATTCCAATCTTTTTTTAACGGTTTTTGAACTCTAACCTTCTCTTGACCGACTGTCTCATACCTCTTTCCAATACCGCTCCTCTTACCTTCAACCTCTAAACCCAACTCTAACTTAACTGGCCAGTGGTCTGAACCAACTGACTGAAGTACCTCAACATCAACTGATTGAGCTGTAAGCCCACTGTCAACCAAAACGTAATCTATCAGACTCGGACGAGCTCCCGACATACAGGTAAGCTTCCCTACTCCCCTATCAGTTCCAAATCTCCCATTCCCAGTTATTAGACCATTCTCCGAGCAGAGCTCCAAGAGCCTTCTCCCCCAACAATTCACCCTCCTCTCCATATCTCTGCTACCTCTAGGCATTCCATACTCAGATGGAACCAAGTCAGACACTTCTCGGAACGAAACACTCTCCATTTCTAATAAAGCACCCGTATAGGCGTTAAAATCTCCCATAACAACAAAAACATCCTCTGTAAAATCCCTTCTTAGTCTACTTAACTCTTCAGCTAACACATCCCATGTTTCCTCTCTATTATAGGAACTATTCTGAGGCGCTATATACACAGATCCTAAAGTCATCCATTTATTTCTCACTAACTCCAACCGTACCCAAAGAATGTTCTCTGAATTACTAGCAATTCTATGATAACAACCGAAACGAACTTTACTTAGTAACACGGTTATCCCTCCATAGCAGCGCATGTTTCCAGCTGGCTTTTGCGCAACATGCTCAACACTAAAACCGTCGAATATTGGAGGGTCACTTGCGCTATGCCATGTTTCAACTAACCCTATAATATCGATTGACTTTAAATCTTCACTAATCAGTTTCACTTTATTTTTCACACCTTGTACGTTCCAGGTTACTAAACTTATTCGATGTATGTGGCCGAGTTTTTCCTAGTCACTGCGTACCTGTCGCTCTTCGGTATTAGCTGCATCAAAATCTGAATATTTCGGAGTAATGCGGTAATAGTCACGATATCTGTTACTATATGGGGTACCTCCACAGGGGCCCCTCGACACGTACCGACCAACTCTATTTGGCCAACCTCCCGTGGGCGACACTCGCCTGGAGACATTCCTACTGTTTCCCCTTGATTGTTCTTCAGGACTAATAACTTCCGATAATTTTCGCGTCTTCTTATCATTACCCTTTAATGGAGACCTCGCTAAAATAGTGTCTTTATGGTAGGTTTTACTGCCAGTAGGTGCAGGGTTATTCACATCAACTTCAACTACTGTTCCGCATCGCTATCCGACATTGTTGCATCGCTACCCGAATTGTCTTCCGCATTTTCTCGAATAACAACTTCGCTGCCCTTATTAATGGCGCCTGCAGTAGGTGCTCTTGCCTTTTGTACTTTTTGCGTGGTGCGCGGAGTCTCCTTTATAACCTTATTCGATAGCTCATCATATTTAAACATAACATTGTTCACATAGAGTTTGACACCCCTGAGATAGGCAGAATGACCTTCAGAAAGAGCTTTATTCATTTCTACTCTGAGGTGTTTTCTAGCTTCACGCTGGGCTATAATCGGGTGCAGCAGAAAGTCCATATTCTCGTAGAAGTGGATTTCCCCTTAAAATCATATTTCTTACATCCATCGAATTCAGCTTTAGCACAATAGGACCTGCCTTCAATCGTAAAGAGTCTCTTACATTACTGCGGGTGAGGCGCAAATTGGGAATTACGTCGTTCAAAACCTTCATAATCTCTTCACTAAGGGTATACCTTCTCGGATCCACCGTCTCAAAGTTGTAGATCATAACATTACTGCGCCGCAACTCATCCTCTAAACGGTCAGCTCTAAGTGTGGCTGACTGTAAATTTTGGCGAACCAGTATCAATTCACTCTTCAGTTTCTCGTTAGCTTCTGCGTTCGATTTTAGCTGAACATTCACTTGTGCTAACTGTGCCGCGACAGAATTTACACTTTCCACAAGTTTCGGGAGAGCGTCTATTTTTGATGTCAATTCCGGCAGCAAATCCAGCTTAAAATTTATCTCTTGTAGAAACTAACTGTTCATTGTCGAATCACCTCTATCCGGTTGCATTGTAACAATAACTAATCAGTGACGTTACCGAGTAATAACAATCCAGTCAAAAAATCCAATCTCCGATATTTGGGTGCATTCAGGTAATTGCGTAAGACTTAATCCTTTACAAAATTGTGTCACTCTTTAATCCCTTACAAAATATATGTGACCTTCACTGGCGGATGCTGAATGAGAACTGATATAATGCGCGCAAACTCAACATGGGATTGCAAAGCTATTTGTATAGTCTCATTTAAAAATTGAAGCATCAAAAATAAGGTTTGGTAAAAAGTTCGAAATTTTATACTTTATAGAGTCATGTCCGGGTATGAATTAGAGTCAACACCAACTCTGCTTGTACAGACGTTTATGGAGCCTTTGAGTCCGGATTATTCACAAATCTATTCCTCAATCTCAATAGTACTCATAACACCTTCATTCAATCCCACTCGCCCTCACTCCCCGCTCTCATGTGTACTTACTAAAATTCCAGGAAAACAATCTGATCCTTGCATAATTCTTCAGTAACAGAAAAATCAACACTAACAACCCAAAAATGTGAACGGACATTGAAATCTGACAGGTGACTCAACCTGAGACAGTATATGTAACGCTGCAGAACCTCAACGAGGTAACTTCACTCACAAATTTCAAGAGAGATAAGGGAGCGTGGGAGATTCAACATAGAAAAATTAATATCAGTAACTTCAATTTCAGCACCTCATCACAGGATGCTCGATGTATAAAAAACTCAGGTCATTTAACTAAAAGCAGAGAGACATCTATATATCATGTTGTTCATTTTACCTTTTAGTCAAAATTGGGCAAAGAAGAACTGTTGTTCATATATATATATATATATATATATATATATATATATATATATATATATATATATATATATATATATATATATATATATATATAATGTTGACCGCAAACATTAATGTTTTCATCAGTCTTTCTCAAATCACAGCTTAAATTTACAACAGATTCGAGCCTATTCATGAGTTCAAAAATTCGCAAGTCGCAGGCTGGAAACTGTTCTTCTTCGTTATTCATCAAGAGAAGTAGAAATGTGATAGAAACGAATTTACTGTGGCGTTTCAGGACCCTTGCATAATACGAGTAGTTGAATTATCTATTAGTTATGTATTCTTAACACAAATAATTATCAAAACTAGTAGTTTTTTTCATCGAGCATTACTGCATATACAACTTCAAATACCGTATCACAAAATTCGTCAGTTATCTGGGTAAAACTTTGAATATAACTTTGAACTTAGAAGCTTAGTTTTTTCATAATGCCCTTTGCCTACATCTGTTTTGTCACCTTTAAAACAGTTGAAATGGGCTACTTCGATAATGATTGTTTTTTTTTTGCTCTTTTTGATTCTTAAAAAGACTTCTTGTATTAAAAACTGATTTTTAATTACAATTTTTAAAAAATACACTTTAATTTTTTTTGGTTTCTTTATAGAATATGTGTCATGCAGGCTAAGGCTGAACTGCTGCTTTTTTATTGCTTTTGGCTGCTCTTTTGGATATTATTGGGTTTTTTTTTGCTTTGGGGATTCATTCCAAATTATAAATTGATAAATACCTATTATCAGTCAAATTATAAACTGCATCTAAAGGAGTAAATTTATCAAATTGAAAAATACATGATGAACACATCACATGAGAACACTTCAATTACACTGAAACAAAAAACACTTAATGGTTTATTCGGTATGAAGAAAATTTAAATGCCAGCTATTTTCTGGTAAAAAATGAAAAGCTCTTCCGTTCTAAATGTAATTAAATTAAATAATATGCAGACTGAAGTAGCTCCACGAAGATGTTGAGATTTTCATCCTAGTTCGTCACTTTTAACCCAAGCAAAATGTTAGGACACTTAGTATCAGTTATTGAGTGTAAGCTTTGATTTCCAAATGCTCACAAAAATTACCAAATTTAAGAAAGTCGCAACAGTAAGTCACCTGTGGTCAAAATACTCAAAGACTCCTCTTAGATTCTCACCCAGGGTCAAAGCTTCTGCTATGGTCATTTCCATGGAAATCTCCAAAGAGTTTCTTTTTAAAATAGCTTTCAATCGTAGTTAGGGGTATTTAGCCTTTTTTGCTTTTCTTCAAAGCTATGAAAAAAGTTTATAATATTCCAAACGTTACATTTATTATATTTGTGTATATTTTTGGTCATCATTTGTGGGGTGATCGAATTCTTTAAACCACTGTAGATACGTAAGAACGTTGCAACATATAGTACCCTGAGGTCATAAGACTGCCAAAGACTCCTCCTTGAACCTCCCAAATTGAATTCTTTTAGTGTGACCTGGCTTTTTAATGTAACTTAGGCACTGGACCAAGGGCGCCATTGTCACGCGAGCGCAACGTTAGGTGGGGATGTCGATATTACTTTCGTCACACCAATTTGTTTTAGTGTGAATCTGCCTGGTCCTTATGAATGAATGTTTTCAAATTAAACCCGCTTCATCAATAAGAAAAAAAACGGGTTGGACGCATATGTCCCTTTCCCTTTGGACGATAAAACCGTGCAAGTGCTGTATCAAGTATAACTAACGAAAATCTTGTTAATTTTTGTAAACTTTTCGTCAACAAGGTACTATCACTTAAATATAATAACTCCCTATGCCCCCCCCCCCTATGGATACCATCTTGATAGGACACTGTCTCTGCTTTAAATAAAAAAAAGTTAACTTATTGGCACCCCTGCTTTCGAAAAAAAAATCAAGTTATTATCATTTAAATATGATAGCTCATCCCCCCCTCTGGATACCACCTTGATAAAATGCCGTCTCTGCTTTAAATTAAAAAAAAATAACTTTTTGGGATCCCTGCTTTCAATAAAAAAATTTGAGATATTATCATTTAAGTGTAATACCTCCCCCCTACCCCCCCCCCCCTTTGGATACCACCTTGATAGGATACCGTCTCAGCTTTCATGGTTCAAACAAACAAGCAAAATAACGTTAAACAGCTTAGTGTTCCTTGAAAAAAATTGAGTGTATGAGTAAAGGGGTACAAATACAACAACAAAAATGTCGAAAATATTCAGATACACATCAAATTATTGGAAAACTGACTCATAGATTCGCCGTGGCATTCAATAAGATCCAAAGAATCTAATTAAAATGGAGCACACACAAAAGCCAAATTAGGCAAGTAGCCTATGAGAAATCGCAAAATATCAAAGACAATGAACAAGTCTTAATGGGGGGCCGTGGGTCTATCAAAATATTTCAATGGTTTCCCAGGGAATTTGATATCATTTTCTTCTGTCTCCACTTTAAATGAAAAAAATAGTTATCCTTTTGGCAACCCTGTTTTCAGTAAAAAAAATAAGGTATTATCACTTAAAAATGATAGCCCCCTATCCCCCCCTCTATAAGCAATAATTTACAATTTATTTATGAGTCATATTGTTGGGGTAGCTTCCGAACAATTGAGTATTAAACATTCAGGCGTTCAACAATTGAGCATTAAACATTAAGAAAATCTTATCTAAAAACAGCAAAAAAAATCTGCAAATTTACAATTCAGCTGTAGAAACAAACTGTCGGCTGTCAATTTCAGAATCCAACTAAAGGCTGTAGCTGTATAGTAGTGAATTCGTTCTATAATTCTGTTCAACTTGAAAATAAAATTCTTGACTACGAACGATATTAGAAATAGTGATTGGGAAACTACATTCAAAATTATTTAAACTCATTTCATAAAGACGATACTGTTTTTTGTCAACATATGAAGAATTGTGCATATTGCAATATTTGCAATTGCATATTGTATCTGTCTGGTTTTTATGCAAAGTAACAAAAGAGACGAAAATTAATGAACAAGAGATTAGTGAAGTATTATGGCATGCAAAGTAAAATTTGGCAGGGGAATTCACTGGTGATAAATCGCAAGGGGTGGCACCGTGATTGCATGATTTTCGGCGATTCGGGGAACCACATTTCTTTTTCGGGGTGACGCATAGGTTTTCGGGGAAATACCCGAAAACTCGGGGATAGTGCAAGCCCTGCTTGATTTCTAATCAGGAAAATCGAAATACTAAACCACACGAAAAGGAAAAGCTCCGACTTTGCGGTTGACGCAATAAAGAATTGCCGCAAAATTAATTTAAAGTCGACCGAACGCCGCCGCCGGCGTTACGACACTTCGGCGGTGTTTGACCGGGCCTCTCGTCAGCGGCGTTGGGTCGATCCGCCGGCGCGGTGCCGGCGTCTATATATATATATATATATATATATATATATATATATATATATATATATATATATATATATATATATATATATATATATATATATATATATATATGTACATACATATTTGTTTGTTTAGGATAAATGGTATTTGTTAAAGTTTAGTCATAATTCTCTCCTTTCAATTGAAAAAAAAGCCTTTTTAAAGCATATTATATGAAATGGTAACTGTATATTCCTTTGTCCGCAAGCTATAATATTTTCACGACAAAATATTAACTTTTCTGGCTCAAATATATTCTATATTGGTTTTCAGGAGCATTCTTTGGCTGTTCGACCGCTTTAGCCCATATTCTTACACAAATGATCCTGAAAGATATGTTGATGATGAAGAAAAAAGAGAATTTAATATAAAAGAATCACTCTGGTTTTGCATGACGTCTCTAACGCCTCAGGTATGTTTGATAACATAGTGTATGTGCCCATGTATTGGTAAACATTTGTTTTGTGAATTCATATTTACATCGAGATTGCTCGATGTAAATATCTCGAGTGTCCTTTGTTCTTTTGCATTATTGTTTCTCTGATTGTTTTTCTTTGTGCCGTATTGTGTAATTTCTGCTTTAAAACGAAGTAAATAAATAAATACAGTGTTATAAAACGTGACAGTGGGGTGGAGGAATGGGAATAAAAAAAAACACAAAAAATGTTTTTTTTCTTCCTATGTAAGTACTGCGCTGTTTTGTAGTAGCCACAAAAAAAAAAAAAAATCAAGATAAAACATTTAACAAGTAAAAGCCATGATATTCTGTCCAATTGAACCGAGTTGTATGTTGTCGGAAGTACATAAAAATAAACAATAATTCTTTTATTTTTGTTTTCTATTCTCACGGTTGAAAAAAGTTTGGAAGAGTAGGAAGATAGGTCGTCAAGCTATGTTTAGAATATTAGAACCTACAGTAATGACAGTGGTCAAGCATAGCTCAGAAAAGTGGGTTCTCCGAAAGACAGAGGAGGATTGGTGGGATATTTTCCGAATCGTCAACGGATTGTTTTGGCTACTCGTTCGACTACCTGCACTTCAAACAGTAAACCGTACGAAAAAGGTAGTTCTAGCGTATCTCGCTTTCTAGGGCTATAATGAGAAAAAGGATAAGCTAACTAGTACACGCCATACAGATGAAGGACGGCAGATTGTCAAAAATTGTCATTATCGGCAAACCATCTAGGGCAAAACGAAAGCAGGTCGTCCCCATATTGGTGGTACGGGATCGCAAAGAAGAATTTAAAGGAAATTGGAATTTATTGGGGAGGGCTAAACAGTTTGACTCTAGATAGACTGGGATGGAGGAGGAACGTGCGAAGCTGTGTTGAACTTAGGTGGTTTTTTGCTGTAGTGATGTGTTAGTATTAGTCATTACATTTTGTAAATAATTTCTGAGACCACACTGGCTAATCATGATAAACAAAAAATCGCGAAGAAAGGAAACGAGGACAATTAACAGCCAGTGAAAAAATTGAAAAATTATGCAAATATTTCGGTCAAGACCTCCGCTTGACCGTCCTCAGTGCAGAATAAAACTGATAAAAATATAAAAACCAAACCTTAAAATAAAAACACGAAACTAAAATTGGACGACCCTTTCCTAGTAACGGTGAAAGGGTAACTGAATAAAAAACACAAGTCTAAATGGCATTTTAGAATTTCATTTTGCGTAAAGCACTTTTAAAGGCTGATCGCTTTCCAGTTTGATTGTTATCGGAGACTCTATTCGATTGCACAATATAACTTTGTGGATGTATGTAAAAACGATCAGAATTAATAATTTTGTCATAAATGGGACTTAGAAAAATTTCTCCAGTGTCTCTATTGAGAGCTACCTTTTGGTGAATGTGCTTTTTATTTCAACTGCCTCCCTGAAAACTTGCGTGAGACCTTTAACGGGGGCAACGATAGAGGCCTCGTCAAACAAAATGAAATGGTGTGGATTCTCGTACACATGTTGCGCCAAGGCGGAATCAAAAACCTCAGGCCTTTGGCGTAACCTCATTGCCTTGTCAATTGAGGACTTGTGCTCAGATAACCTCTCCCCCAATTGCTGTTGGGTTCTACCAACATAAAAACAGCCACAAGAACAAGGAATTCTATAAACACCACTACCCAGAATGGGGCTGGTTTTATCTTTGCCGTTGTTAAAAAAGTTATGTGTAATATTTGAATTTTTAAAGGCGACGCTAAGTTTATGTTTTTTAAGGATTCTTTTAAATTTGTCACTCAATTTTGGAATGTAGGGTAGAACAGTGAAAAGTTTCTTATCATCCACCAATGGGACGGTATCTGTTGGGGCTTGTGGACCTGATGCCCTCCCTTCTGCCTTTTTTTCGTCTTCTGTCTATAATGGTCTCAAGTAATTTTATAGGGTAGCCATTGCAAAATAAAATGTCCTTAATATAGTTCAATTCTGAGTATATTTGAGGCTGTGAGCATATTATTATTAATCTTTCAAACAAAGAAATAACAACTCCTCTTTTTATGCAGGGAGAGTGGTTGGAGGAAAAATGCAAATACCTCTCTTTATGCGTAGGCTTTCTATAAATAGAAGATTCAAGGCCAGGAGACTTATTGAAAATTAAAACATCTAGGAAAGGAAGTTTGTGATTATGTTCTAGTTCTAAAGTGAACTGAAGGTTAGAGTCCAAAGTGTTTAGATGAGTTAAGAAGGAGTTAAGTGACTCTCCTCCGTGCTCCCACAGAGAAATAATATCATCGACAAACCTACCCCAGAAACGGTGTTTTATCGGAAAATTTTCCAGAGCAGAGATTTCTATGAATTCCATATAAAAAGTTGCCAAAAATGGTGAAAGACTTGTACCCATGGGTAAACCCCTAATTTGGGTGAAAAATTGATTATTGTATCGGAAATATGAGGAGGAACTATTGCAAAGACGGACGAGACGCATAATAGTTTCTATATCCAGTGTTTTGTAGTCCATTTGATCAATATTATCTTCTAGTTTCCTTTGAAGAGCTAGTTCACATTTTTTAATGTCGCAAGACGTATACATAGAAATGGCATCGAAATTGGCCAAAATTGTATCTTTTTTTATTTCAATGTCTTTTAATTTTTCAACAAGGTGAACTGAGTTTCTTATGTATGAAGTTTGTGTTTGCATAAGGGGGCGAAAAAGTGTTGATAACCATTTCCCCAATCTGGCAGTCGGAGAGCTATAGGAAGCCACAATTGGGCGTACAAGGACTCCATCTTTATGGATTTTTGGGAGCCCGTAAAATTTAGGAGCTGAACAACTTTTAGGGTAAAATAATTTATACATTTCTGGAGTAATAAGTCTTTCAGTTTGCAAAATTCTTAGTTCCTTTCGTACTAAACGGGTGAACTTATCGGTGGGGTCTAAATCTATGGGCTTGTAAGTATGGGTGTCGGATAAAATATCTGTAAATTTTGTATTATATGAAGTTTTATCAAGGATAACAATTTTATTTCCTTTATCAGCCCTGGTGATAATGATGTGTGGGTCTTTTTTTAATTTTTTGAGAGTTTGTGTTTCCTGATTTTTTAACCTTGGGGAATATGGAATGAAATCAAGAATATTCTATGTCCCATTTATGACAAAATTATTAATTCTGATCGTTTTTACATACATCCACAAAGTTATATTGTGCAATCGAATAGAGTCTCCGATAACAATCAAACTGGAAAGCGATCAGCCTTTAAAAGTGCTTTACGCAAAATGAAATTCTAAAATGCCATTTAGACTTGTGTTTTTTATTCAGTTACCCTTTCACCGTTACTAGGAAAGGGTCGTCCAATTTTAGTTTCGTGTTTTTATTTTAAGGTTTGGTTTTTATATTTTTATCAGTTTTATTCTGCACTGAGGACGGTCAAGCGGAGGTCTTGACCGAAATATTTGCATAATTTTTCAATTTTTTCACTGGCTGTTAATTGTCCTCGTTTCCTTTCTTCGCAATTTTTTGTTTATTACATTTTGTTATTTGTTACTTACCATTTTGAGGACATTTTATTGTTATTTAAACAAAGTTTTATGGGCAGTGAAATGGTGTATTAAAATATTCAAAAAATAACATTCATTTCACCCTCGGAAGAAAAGGCAACTTGTTTTACTGTAGCTCGAAAGTGATTAAGATGCATGTCAAATTTACCTTATAGTCGAATTCATTCGAAATCGACAATTACTGACAAAAGCTTTGTCGATCGAATGTTAACCAAAGAAATTATAAAAAAAAATAGTCCTAAACTTATAATGTAGCTAACTGCTGCAGGTTCTTTTTTGTAAGAAATAAAATTTTCACAATTAAAAAAGAACCTTTCAACAGATTTCATGTTCAAAAACAGACCATACTAATTGAAAATTAATTTCAACATGGCGACATAAAGAATTTGGTTAATAAGTGTGGTGAAGTGGAATATGGTTTCAACTGTTTAATTTCCAATTTTTATATTTTTACAAGAATTCTTAGAATTTGCACACTGTCCTTTACATTTCTGTATATTATTATGTTTAAATATTTTTCTGTGCTTGAGTGTATTTATGTGTTTCTTTGTCTTATACAGGTCTTCAAAAGTACATGAATTAAGCTGAGAATTTGTACCAAATGCTATCACAAATGCCCTGGCTTTAGTTTATGCTTTTGGTATTATATGTTGTGTTCAAAATATTAAACTATTAATACTTCACTATGTTTTTGTCATTCAAGTACAAGTCCCGAGCCTTTGTAATATTTTACAGATTCCGGAAAATAGGCATGTGGAGTAATTTATTCTAGCCTAGGGAAAGGGTGGGGATGGTTAGAGATGATAAATGGCGGATTTTGCTTAGAAAAGTTATGCCAGTTGCTCCCTGGTCGCTACTGTCTGTTTATCTTGCTTGAAGTAGAAACATTCAGCACACTTATACCGTCAGATTCTCACCTTAAACTGACCAGTTCTGACTTTTGATGATACCCAAGAAGGTTGGAATGACGAAGTCATGTCCAGAATTTAGATTTGAATTTAAAAAGAAGAAAACATTTAAGAGAGGACAGGGAAGACGTTGATGATAGTATATGCGCTAGAGCAGTGGTTCCCAGCCGATTTTGGGCCATTCTCCACCTAGGCATGTCTGATGCTCCTTCGTGATATTTAGATATTGCTGTTCAAAATGTTTCTTACATTCACCTAAAGGAACTTTAAAAGGCCAGTAGAGATGCCTTATTGAGCCCCACGAGAACACCGTGCTGCCATCTACAATTTAGTTTAATGCTGACGGGACATAATTTATTCAAGGATTATCGATCGAGTCTAATGGGGGTCAAGGTCAATCGATCTGTTGTTGTTGTTGTTTGGCCACTTGTAATGGCATGAGGGGTGATTTACATAATCGATGAGGGAATTATTGATTCACGAGCGTGGGGAATTATGAAACAATATGGGCATAGAGTCATTAGGGAGAACACGTGGTTAATGGGGTCAATGACCTCTTTTTCCAAGGTCGATTTATTTGATGTTTCTATGTGTAATAGCTCCGGGGCGAAGGTTGCACATGCGCATTGAATTCTAACGGGAACAATGTTATTGATCTGGGACTCGAGGGGGAAGTGAATTTCCGAGAAATTGATTGCGTAATCGATTGCGAATGTCATGGTGTCCAGAAATAGTATTTGATGTTGTTGTAAGTGCACGCTCTCAGCGAACGTTATGATCCAGAAATAGTATTTGTTGTTGTTTTGGTCATGTACATGCTCGAGGCGAATGTCATGGTGTCCAGAAACAGTATTTGTTGTTGTTGCTCTCGAGCCAGATGTTACGACTTTCCCGGAAACAGTTAGATCATGTGTTTCCTTCTCAGCCAATCAGCGAGTCGGATACATCCCCCTTCTCAACCAATCAGAGGGCTTGTTACATATTAGCGGTGGTGGGAATATAAGGAACGGGTTTTTTGCTATAGTTTTATTAGTCTGTGAATAGAATTCAAAGGAGTGAGAAGAACAGTTTTGACTATACTCATTTGGATATATATTTGTGTGTGTTGACGATGGCGAGTGGAATGTTTACACTATTAGAAGTTGATAGTGGAGTTGATGATAATAGTACAAGAGCACCAAACATTGCGGTGGAAATCACGAAAGGATCACGGCTTTGTCTGGAATGGGATGTAGTATATACAAGATATGTGATATCCTTGAGCAAATTTAAAATGGAGGATCAATTATGTTTCGCCGCTAAAATTGATATAGCGCATGTGAATAGGATTCAATGTGCTTTAAGTGCATTGGTGAAACATATTGAAGACAATAAACAGTATCGCTAATTGTACATGCTCTGTATTATTGATGTTGTTGTTGTTGTTGTAATTATTCAATAAAATTGTTTCGAAATCGAAAATGTTCTCTTTCTTTTCTGGTTAGGGCTAACGAATCAGGGTCAGTCTAGAGTCAGCAGTCGGAGTGAAAGGATCGAAAAATGAATAAATTTGAGAAAGAGAGAATTAGATCAAATCTAGTGTTTAAGGAAAAACATTTGATTTTGGATGATGATTTTCTCGAGTTATCTCTTCAACGCAGGATATTATCTTGTCGGGGAACACTTGACAATATAATGAGGAGTGATTCTCCCCCATTGGACTATTGTATGAAACTTTTAAAATGTGATTCAAATGCTTATAGTCAATTTATTGATATATTAATTGAAACAAGGCAGAATCATATTGTGGATATACTTTGAAAACATTGCCAATGGATTCAATGTAGATGGCTCCCCCATCATTCGAAGGAGGTAACGTCACAGAGCTACTCCTCTCCCCCCCATTTCCCTCTCATTGAATTTATCGAACGAAGAGGATCAGTTTCGTTTTAGCTGTGAGTGAGTTGACATCGGAAGCCGAAAAATGTTCTATATATGTCTATTGTGCGTGTACACTCTTGGCAGTTGGAATCATTGTGAGAATTATACAATTATTTATGACTATAGTTAAAAGTGTAAATTATGTAATCCTTGTAAATTTCATACAGGCTATGCAGTACAAATTAAAGGATGTAATTCATGTCCTGAGGAGGTGTGTGACTCTCATCCTAGAGGGCACCTGTGCTCCAATTGTCACTATGATAAATGTGATCAGTGGGAGAATACTTACCCCGCTATGATTGGAAAGAACCCTAAACGTGATTTTAGTTTATTTCTACGAGATTGGTATCGTCGTGGATTTAAATTATTCTGGGAAGAGGAATCTAGCCTACGATTCAACTGTTGGGGTAACAAGACAATTTGGTTTCTACGTCATCGCTGTGACGACACCACCTACAATGACTATAAACCAAGTGATTTTTATTTGGCAGTGACCGGATGTGATTCACTATTTGAAAACACTGTTTGTGATATTGCTTCAAATAGACAGATTGAAACTCGTGAATTTCATAATATGAATGTAAATAGTATAATTGACTATACAAAGAGATATGACAAGAGTGAAGTTACATTGTACTGTAGAAAATGTGACCCTGACTTTGCAGTCAATCAAGATCAATATACAGTGAATCCAAATGATTTATCGGCATTAGTGGTTCACGACAGTTGTCTATACATCGAAGATGAAGAAATCTAAAGTGAAGATTTAAAGACATTGTTGTATATATATACATTTTATTAATAAACAAATTCACATACATTTTTTAAGCACTTTACTCTTAGGGCACTGAAATCAATACTATATATGTCTGAGAGGATATTTTCCACCATAAAGTCGTTCAGGCGGGGATTGTCTACATAAATGTTGAGAAACTGCTTGTAAGTATAGCCGCAACATCGGAACACAAAATATAGTAGCGCATGGAAGCCGCGGCTTTTATTCGTTAGATCCTGTACCCTCTTCTTATTTTGAATAATAGTTTTGCCATTGCTCTCTATATAGTTGCTGATGTGGGGTGTGTAGAATGTATAGGGTAGCCAAAGAGGATCAAAGAATTCAATCGTCTTCATTGTTTGAAAGATGCACAGCCAATGACCCGTCAGCACAGTCGATGGACTGCTATTAACAATAATCAAGGTATTGTTGACACTTTGAATTTTTCCAAGAAATTCTGAGGGTAGACAATAGGATTTGTACTGGGACATGTAGGGGTCCATATTAAATACATCGATTATTTGACTGGTGTTCATGGTGCCAAGTCTAATAGAAAACTACCTTCGGGAGTGATTTCACAATAGGTTTCATATTGATTTAGCGAGATTAGTGCAATACTCTCCGCGAATGGGTCGGCAAATGTACACTCTAAACGCACACTCCCCGTACGTACTATACTCATATCCTGTGTACCTGACAAATCCAGTACAATGATACCATGTGTTTTAGCAAACATATCTTCGGTTATACCATTTTCAAATAGTTGCGAATCATGATCTAGGGTTTGCATGGTCAACTTGTACAATGTTCTATAGGATCTATCACAAGATAGATTGTAGAGTGGGATGCCGTTTACTTTGCACACAAGAGATGAAAGTCCAAACATCTCGAATTTATGAGGACATTCAGTCCATGATCCTATTCCAAGAACTATGTTTTTCAATGAAAAGTAAAGAGCTACGACATTAAATCAAAGAGAGCAGAAATAAAGTTGAATAATTGCTTAAATCTGTCTTGGCTTATTCTCGAATTAGCCATGGCTTGATGGCAACATGATTTTAATTCAAAAATGAATCCTGAGGGATCAATCCTGAGAATGGCATTATGATTACGTCATGCAAGGGTCAAAAGCCTCAGCGGTACTTATGTAGAAAGCGGTATGTGCGCGAAAAGTGAAGTTTCGTTAGTGCTAACGAAATAAAACAAGATAGGATGAAAATATAATAGTTCAGAAACAAATTTGGGCTATATATTTGCAGATTAGAGAGGTGGGGGTAAAGCATAGCATATATTAAATATGTAACCTAACCTAACCCAAGCTAGGTACCTTTTAGTCCTCCTAAACCCCAAAAAATCAAAGTTTAATAGGTATACAGTTCCCGGAGTAAGAAACCTTTTGTAATGCCTATCTCCATACAGCGTCTCATATAAGTGCCGGGTAATGCGTATCTGTTTTCGCAATACACTTACCGCTTTCTACATAAGTACCACCTCAGCTTCCAACCATAGCAAGTGAATCGAGGAGGGAAGAGACAAAAAGCCGGGTATGTTTGGCTCTTTTGCTAATTTATAAAGGTAAAATCAAGTGTGTCCATGTGTTTGTTAATGTATACGCTGTAAAATACGCTTAACTAATCGAGCTAGAAACGTGAACATTTCACAGAATTACCGTGGAACCATGGTATTCACTAAATGGCGTCTTTGCTCGAACAATTAATTTTTAGATTTTAGAAGAGTCCCCTTGAGAACCACCAAATCAGGCCTCCAGGTAAAAGGTTTCGATAAAAAGTAATAAGCATAAACTACAGAAACTAAATCTACTAACCAGAGTTGCTACCCATAGTTATTTATCACTATTTCTAGTCGTTTTTCATAATGCCTAAGCAAAATATAACTAAATCAGAACATAAATCAATAGATTATTGAAAAAAGTCACTAAATCAACCAAAAAAAAAGACAATAATACCCGATTAATCGTCAATGACACATGAGCCGTTGGGATGCAAAATCAATTAGCATTTTTGTTGTTGTTGTTTATCAACATTTTTGTGATAAAAAGAAACTTTTCTAAATATGGCAATTAAATATTCCAAAATTTCACAGCCTTTTAGACGATTAAACAACTATTATTTATTTATTTGAGGCTAGCTTTACTCCCTACTGTAGCGCCAAGCAATAAATTGTTGAAAAAAAGGAAGAAAAATAGCAACAACAAACATAACCTTTTTAATGCAAAAATTTTGTTCATTATAACCAAAAAACAGTGTCTTTTTGTCAAGAGACGCATTTCTTAGTTTTTTCCTACCTCAATTAGGGATAGCCTATAGTCTGATAGGAGGTTCAAAACATGGCATCATATTTGCTTAGTACATTTTGCTTCCTTTCTTTTCTTTTTACCTGTTTTTGGAAGATACACATGATGCGAAGGAAGAAATGCCCCATTTACATTTACTGTGTTTGCTTTGAATGCAAAATATACACTAGCCTACTTGTACTTGTTGTGAAAAAGCAAGGCGTTGAGCAATACAAGAAAAGACTTACATAAGAGATCTACGCGCTAAATCGCCCATTTACTCTCATTATCTCAAAAACTCAAGGCATATCAGGAAAACAGCGAGGGATTGCACACTCTCTGTTGGTGTACACAACTTTAAGCCCCTGGTATTGGCGTAAGGCACATTGACATGAATTTATTTAAAAGAGGGCCAAATTAGAAGACTACGCAAAAAGAGCAAATGTCACGTAAAAAAATATTGGGACGTTGTAGGGATGACGTACCTTTTTGCTACTGCCTAATCAGCTTAGCCATAATTTCATTTAAAAGAGAGAAACATTCGGGAAAACTTTTCAGAAGGGAATACCGAATACAAAATAATTTTTGCCTCATTTCGGTGAATTCGTCAACTTTCTTCTATATTCTTTTTTAAGTTTTTTAAGCTAGGCCGTCTAAAGTATAAAGATATTGGTACCCCCATACAATCCACAACATGCTCGAGTACTGAAGTAACGTTAATCCTAATGAAAAATACCAAAATATGATGAAAATGTAATGCTTTAGTTTATATAATAGTATAATTTGGGCTATATATTTGTATATTAGGGGGTGTGGGTAAATTAACCTAACCTAACGTAACCTTACCCCCCCCCCCTGTGCAAATATAGCCTAAATTATGCAAGTCCAATGCATTCTGTCACCCGTCATTTGTCTATGTCGGTATGAAACCGGTTTTCAGAGACCTTACATTAAGCGAACTTCTCGAGTGTGTTCTGGATTGTACGGGAGTACCAAAATATTTCCTTCAGGAAAAATTATAAAGTAATTGAAACTTTAAGTTACGATTTGACACGCTAATGTATACCTAGTAAAGAGTAACACGCATTCCATAGTACTTTGGTCTGGTCATTGCAGGGATTTAAAAGTACTCTGGTCAATTAGATTCTGAAGAATACATATGATGTTCTACTTCTAAGAAAGGGAAAAATAAATGACGTCAAAGTAAGACCTAACGATTGGCCATTCTCTAGTTTCAAAAACTTACACACATATTGGTGTTATTTTTCCATTGAGCCCTTTAAAGGCTCTATATACTGTTTTTGTGCCCCATTGGCTCCGCCAAAAAATGGGAAATAGGGTTACACTAATACGACAGAAGGGGAATAGTTTATTTTCGAACCATTATATCTACCAAAGGTTCAATACCTGAGTTAAACTAAGAGGTTTCAATTTCAGGAAAAAATTACATTTAGACAACATTTGACAATTTACCAAATTTTAAAGTTTTTGCTAGAACCTTTGGTATGCATTTTCATCATATTTTGCTTATTTTCGTTGGAAAACACACTGAAAAGACATATTATTGGACTCACATCAAACATTGCCGGATTTGCATTTGAAGAACCTTCCATTATTTTCTATCTTGTCCTCTATTTCAACATATACTGACTTTCAAAGCTTCTCAAAGCTCTTAAATATACTTACCTAACGGTTATTTATTTACGAAATCGTGCAAACTGTTGATTTAGAACAATAATTACCTTTCTATATATCAATTAACACTCACTAGAATTGTAACTTTTCACTCACGGAGAATGGTTTCAAAACAATACTTCTTACATTGCATAGACTAATTATGTCAAACGAGACATCTTCATTGCAGATTAATTAATTGTTACGTTCGAGTTTGTTTTGGACATAGGAGTGCATCAATGGGAAGTGAGAATTTCTGTTAAACTATCAAAGATTAATCAACTCAGAGATTTCACACTTGTGTAATCAGAAAGAAAAAAGAAGAAAAATTGATAAAAGATATTTTGAAATATGGCCCAAAATCAGAGCTATTACAACTTAAATGACGCGAGGGGGCGTGAAAACTATAGTTTTTAACTTTGATATGTAAGACTAGACAGACAAGTCTATAGGAGTGGGGATGACACCCACCTCAACCCTCGCTCTCGAAATCCACACCACCCCCGTCCCCCAAACTAAAATTTTCCAGAGGAGTCTAAAATCCCCCAGGCCGCCCCCCCTCAAAAATTTATAGGACAGAATTTTCATCTTATTTAAATATTTTCGTTGGAAAACCTGCTTGCCGAAACTATAAAAAAACGGAACTTTAGTAGCTAGTACATATTTTCATCGTATTATAAATATTTTCGTTGGAAAACACATTGAAAAGCCTTATTAAGAGCTATATTTGGAATAACAGGTTAGGATAGGTTAGGTTACCCTCGCTCTTGAAATCCTCCACACCCCCTCACCCAAGCTCAATATATATATATATATAAACTATAAAAAAAAAACGGAACTTTAGTAGCTAGTACATATTTACATCGTATTTTAAATATTTTCGACGGAAAACACACTGAAAAGCCATACTAAGAGCTATATTTGTGAGGTTAGGTTAGGTTAGGTTAGGCTAGGTCTAGGAATAACAGGTTAGGTTAGGTTACCATCGCTCTTGAAACCCCCCCCCCCCACCCTCCTCACCTCAAACTCAAATTTTCCAGAGGATTTTAAAATCCTCCACTGAAAAGCCATATTAAGAGCTATATTCGTGAGGTTAGGTTAGGTTAGAATAGATTAGGTTAGGCTAGGTCTAGGAATAGCAGGTTAGGTTAGGCTAGGTTCGGTTAAGTGGCCGATCCCCACCCCCGGGGCCACAGGCCGAAGGCGGCACAGTCGGGGTATCCCCCCCCCCAGGATAGGTTAGGTTAAGTGGTCTTAACCTAACCCAGGTTAGGTTACCTAACCTAACTATGGGTTAGCAGGTTAGGTTAGGTTAGGTTCGGTTAAGTGGCCGGCCACTTAACCTAACCTAACCTAACCTGCTAACCCATAGTTGACCAGAGTACTTTTAAATCCCTGCAATGACCAGACCAAAGTAATATGGAATGCGTGTTACTCTTTACTAGGTATACATTGGCGTGTCAAATCGTAACTTAAAGTTTCAATTACTTTATAATTTTTCCTGAAGGAAATATTTTGGTACTCCCGTACAATCCAGAACACACTCGAGAAGTTCGCTTAATGTAAGGTCTCTGAAAACCGGTTTCATACCGACATAGACAAATGACGGATGACAGAATGCATTGGACCTGCATAATTTAGGATATATGTTTGCACAGGGGGGGGGGGGTACGGTGGCGGTAGGTTAGGTTACTTTACCCCCACCCCACTATAGCCCAAATTATACTATTATATAAACTAAAGCATTACATTTTCATCATATTTTGGTATTTTTCATTAGGATTAACGTTACTTCAGTACTCGAGCATGTTGTGGATTGTATGGGGGTACCAATATCTTTATACTTTAGACGGCCTAGCTTAAAAAACTTAAAAAAGAATATAGAAGAAAGTTGACGAAGTCACCGAAATGAGGCAAAAATTATTTTGTATTCGATATTCCCTTCTGAAAAGTTCTCCTGAATGTTTCTCTCTTCTAAATGAAATTATGGCTAAGCTGATTAGGCAGTAGCAAAAAGGTACGTCATCCCTACAACGTCCCGATATTTTTTTACGTGACATTTGCTCTTTTTGCGTAGTCCTCTAATTTGGCCCTCTTTTAAATAAATTCATGTCAATGTGCCTTACGCCAATACCAGGGGCTTAAAGTTGTGTACACCAACAGATAGTGTGCAATCCCTCGCTGTTTTCCTGGTATGCCTTGAGTTTTTGAGATAATGAGAGTAAATGGGCGATTTAGCGCGTAGATCTCTTATGTAAGTCTTTTCTTGTATTGCTCAACGTCTTGCTTTTTCACAACAAGTACAAGTAGGCTAGTGTATATTTTGCCTTCAAAGCAAACACAGTAAGTGTAAATGGGGCATTTCTTCCTTCGCATCATGTGTATCTTCCAAAAACAGGTAAAAAGAAAAGAAAGGAAGCAAAATGTACTAAGCAAATATGATGCCATGTTTTGAACCTCCTATCAGACTATAGACTATCCCTAATTGAGGTAGGAAAAAACTAAGAGCTGCGTCTCTTGACAAAAAGACACTGTTTTTTGGTAATAATGAACAAAATTTTTGCGTTAAAAAGGTTATGTTTGTTGTTGCTATTTTTCTTCCTTTTTTTCAACAATTTATTGCTTGGCGCTACAGTAGGGAGTAAAGCTAGCCTCAAATAAATAAATAATAGTTGTTTAATCGTCTAAAAGGCTGTGACATTTTGGAATATTTAATTGCCATCTTTAGAAAAGTTTCTTGTTATCACAAAAATGTTGATAAACAACAACAACAAAAATGCTAATTGATTTTGCATCCCAACGGCTCATGTGTCAATGACGATTAATCGGGTATTATTCTCTTTTTTTTTTTGGTTGATTTAGTGACTTTTTTCAATAATCTATTGATTTATGTTCTGATTTAGTGATATTTTGCTTAGGAATTATGAAAAACGACTAGAAATAGTGATAAATAACTATGGGTAGCAACTCTGGTTAGTAGATTTAGTTTCTGTAGTTTATGCTTATTACTTTTTATCGAAACCTTTTACCTGGAGGCCTGATTTGGTGGTTCTCAAGGGGACTCTTCTAAAATCTAAAAATTAATTGTTCGAGCAAAGACGCCATTTAGTGAATACCATGGTTCCACGGTAATTCTGTGAAATGTTCACGTTTCTAGCTCGATTAGTTAAGCGTATTTTACAGCGTATACATTAACAAACACATGGACACACTTGATTTTACATTTATAAATTAGCAAAAGAGCCAAACATACCCGGATTTTTGTCTCTTCCCTCCTCGATTCACTTGCTATGGTTGGAAGCTGAGGTGGTACTTATGTAGAAAGCGGTAAGTGTATTGCGAAAACAGATACGCATTACCCGGCACTTATATGAGACGCTGTATGGAGATAGGCATTACAAAAGGTTTCTTACTCCGGGAACTGTATACCTATTAATCTTTGATTTTTTGGGGTTTAGGAGGACTAAAAGGTACCTAGCTTGGGTTAGGTTAGGTTACATATTTAATATATGCTATGCTTTACCCCCACCTCCCTAATCTGCAAATATATAGCCCAAATTTGTTTCTGAACCATTATATTTTCATCCTATCTTGTTTTATTTCGTTAGCACTAACGAAACTTCACTTTTCGCGCACATACCGCTTTCTACATAAGTACCGCTGAGGCTTTTGACCCTTGCATGACGTAATCATGATGCCATTCTCAGGATTGATCCCTCAGGATTCATTTTTGAATTAAAATCATGTTGCCATCAAGCCATGGCTAATTCAAGAATAAGCCAAGACAGATTTAAGCAATTATTCAACTTTATTTCTGCTCTCTTTGATTTAATGTCGTAGCTCTTTACTTTTCATTGAAAAACATAGTTCTTGGAATAGGATCATGGACTGAATGTCCACATAAATTCGAGATGTTTTGACTTTCATCTCTTGTATGCAAAGTAAACGGCATCCCGCTCTACAATATATCTTGTGATAGATCCTATAGAACGTTGTATGAGCTGACCATGCACACCCTAGATCATGATTCACAACTATTTGAAAATGGTATAACTGGAGATATGTTTGCTAAAACACATGGTATCATTGTACTGGATTTGTCTGGTACGCAGGATATGAGTATAGTACGTACGGGGAGTGTGCGTTTAGAGTGCACATTTGCCGACCCATTGGCTGAGAGTATTGCACTAATCTCACTAAATCAATATGAAACCTATTGGGAGATAACTCACCAAGGCAGTGTTCTACTAGACTTGGCGCCATTAACACAAGTCAAATAATCAATGTATTTAATATGGACTCCTACATGTCCCATTACAAATCCTATTATCAACCCTCAGACTTTGTCGGAAAAATTCAACGCGTCAATAATACCTTGATTATTGTTAATAGCAGTACGTCGACTGTGCTGACGGGTTATTGGCTGTGCCTCTATCAAACATTGAAGACGATTGAATTTTTTTACACTCTTTGTCGGCCCAACAATTTCTACACACCTCACATCAGCAACTATAGAGATAGCAGTGACAAAACTGTCATTCAAAATAAGAACAGGGTACAAGATCTAACAATTAAAACCTGCGGCTTCCATGCGCTATTATATTTTGTGTTCCGATGTCGCGGCTATACTTACGAGCAGTTTCTCCACATTTATGTAGACAATCCCCGTCTGAACGACTTTCTAGTGGAAAATATCCTCTCAGACATATATAGTATTGATTTCAGTGTCCTAAGAGTAAAGTTCTTAAAAAATGTATGTGAATTTGCTTATTAATAAAATGTATATATACAACAATGTCTTTAAATCTTCACTTTTAGATTTCTTCATCTTCGATGTATAGGCAATTATCGTGAACCACTAATGCCGATAAATCATTTGGATTCACTGTATATTGATCTTGATTGACTGCAAAGTCAGGGTCATATTTTCTACAGTACAATGTAACTTCACTCTTGTCATATCTCTTTGTATAGTCAATTATACTATTTACATTCATATTATGAAATTCACGAGTTTCAATCTGTCTATTTGAAGCAATATCACAAACAGTGTTTTCAAATGGTGAATCACATTCGGTCACAGCCAAATAAAAATCACTTGGTTTATAGTCATAGTAGGTGTTGTCATCACATCGATGACGTAGAAACCAAATTGTCTTGTTACCCCAAAAGTTGAATCGTAGACCAGATTCCTCTTCCCAGAATAATTTAAATCCACGACGATACCAATCTCGTAGAAATAAACTAAAATCACGTTTGGGATTCTTTCCAATCATAGCGGGGTAAGTATTCTCCCACTGATCACATTTATCATAGTGACAATTGGAGCACAGGTGCCCTCTAGGATGAGAGTCACACACCTCCTCAAGACATGAATTACATCCTTTAATTTGTACTGCATAGCCTCTATGTAATTTACAAGGATTACATAATTTACACTTTTCACTATAGTCATCAATAATTGTACAATTCTCACAATGATTCCAACTGCCAAGAGTGTACACGCACAATAGACATATATAGAACATTTTTCGGCTTCCGATGTCAACTCACTCACAGCTAAAATGAAACTGATTCTCTTCGTTCGATAAATTCAACGAGAGGGAAATGGGGGAGAGAGGAGTAGCTCTGTGACGATACCTCTTTCGAATGATGGGGGGAGCCATCTACATTGAATCCATTGGCAATGTTTTCAAAGTATATCCACAATATGATTCTGCTTTGTTTCAATTAATATATCAATAAATTGAGTATAAGCATTTGAATCACATTTTAAAAGTTTCATACAATAGTCCAATGGGGGAGAATCACTCCTCATTATATCGTCAAGTGTCCCCCGACAAGTTAATATCCTGCGTTGAAGAGATAACTCAAGAAAATCATCATCCAAAATCAAATGTTTTTCCTTAAACACTAGATTTGATCTAATTCTCTCTTTCTCAAATTTATTCATTCTTCAATCCCTTCACTCCGACTGTTGACTCTAGACTGACCCTGATTCGTCAGCTCTAACCAGAAAAGAAAGGGAACATTTTCGATTTCGAAACAATTTTATTGAATAATTACAACAACAACAACAACATCAATAATACAGAGCATGTACAATTAGCGATACTGTTTATTGTCTTCAATATGTTTCACCAATGCACTTAAAGCACATTGAATCCTATTCGCATGCGCTATATCAATTTTAGCGGCGAAACATAATTGATCCTCCATTTTAAATTTGCTCAAGGATATCACATATCTTGCATATACTGCATCCCATTCCAGACAAAGCCGTGATCCTTTCGTGATTTCCACCGCAATGTTTGGTGCTCTTGTACTATTATCATCAACTCCACTATCAACTTCTAATAGGGTAAACATTCCACTCGTCATCGTCAACACACACAAATATATATCCAAATGAGTAAAGTCAAAACTGTTCTCACTCCTTTGAATTCTATTCACAGACTAATAAAACTATAGCAAAAAACCTGTTCCTTATATTCCCACCGCCGCTAATATGTAAACAGCCCTCTGATTGGCTGAGAAGGAGGATGTATCCGACTCGCTGATTGGCTGAGAAGGAAACACGTGATCTAACTGTTTCCGGGAAAGTCATAACATTTGGATCGAGAGCAACAACAACAAATACTATTTCTGGACACCATGACATTCGCCTCGAGCATGTACATGACCAAAACAACAACAAATACTATTTCTGAATCATAACATTCGCTGAGAGCGTGCACTTACAGCAACAAGAAATACTATTTCTGGACACCATGACATTCGCGATCGATTACGCAATCAATTTCTCGGAAATTCACTTCCCCCTCGAGTCCTAGATCAATAACATTGTTCCCGTTAGAATTCAATGCACATGTGCAACCTTCGCTCCGGAGTTATTACACATAGAAACATCAAATAAATCGACCTTGGAAAAAGAGGTCATTGACCCCATTAACCACGTGTTCTCCCTAATGACTCTATGCCCATATTGTTTCATAATTCCCCACGCTCGTGAATCAATAATTCCCTCATCGATTATGTAAATCACCCCTCATGCCATTACAAGTGGCCAAACAACAACAACAACAGATCGATTGACCTTGACCCCCATTAGACTCGATCGATAATCCTTGAATAAATTATGTCCCGTCAGCATTAAACTAAATTGTAGATGGCAGCACGGTGTTCTCGTGGGGCTCAATAAGGCATCTCTACTAAGGCCATTAACCTGGCATCTTTTATGGGTCGGCCTCTAGGCTTATATTATACTAATGAAAAAAATTTATGTATACAATACCTTTTACACAATGTATAGCGTCTCTGCAATATTATTATGTATCTTTTTTGCTCTTTAAATGCATTTGAATGTGACACCATTCATATAAAGAATTTTCTTTCAAAATTATTGCCCTAAAGTATAGTCAGATTAAGGGTGCACGTACTGCCCATGGCCCACCAAAATATTGTCATGTCCCACCGGCGGGGCATGCGCCCCACGATGGGAACCACGGCGCTAGAGTGCTAGATTTCCAACATTAAAGCGTCAAATGAAATGTAATTAAAATTCAATACCTTTGAATTATGGTCACCAGTGGAGAGTATTTGTGATACTAGAAGGAAAGATTGAACAAAATAGGATGATCATAGAGTTTTAATCAACGATAAACGTTTAACAATATGCGCAGCCAAAAGGCGCAAATTTGAGAGGGATAGTGGCTAGTCTGGCAAGTCACACTTCCAAAACTCTGTACCAGCCGCCGTTCAATTTAATTTGGATTCTTGTTGTCTTTTTTTCCCGATTTAAATAAACCTTAAATCATATTATTTCGGGACGATTAGCGCGGTCTAAGTGGACTTATAAGGCTCAATGGTGCATATCAGTTTGTTTGTCATCTTTAAGGGTACACAGAGGGGAGGGAACGTGACTATTTTATGGGGTAAACATTAACCTACCTTAAACCTGAATCCTCTGTTTTTATATGTGTTTTCTCTTCCACAGGGCGGTGGTGAAGCTCCTAAGCACCTAAGTGGACGCCTTGTTTCGGCCACATGGTGGTTATTCGCTTTTATCATAGTATCTTCTTATACTGCCAATTTGGCTGCCTTTTTGACTGTTTCTCGATTAGAAACTCCAGTGAAATCGCTAGATGACCTTGTGACCCAGTACAAAATCAAATATGCTCCACTTGAAGGATCATCTGCAATGGAATACTTTGAAAGAATGGCCGGAATAGAAAATAGATTTTATGAGTAAGATTTTTGTCTGCCTTATTGAATAGTACGCTATATCGGCTATTGAAAATCAAAACACATTCTCTACAAAACAAACCTCGAGTAACATGTGGCATATCCAACTAATCCCTCTGATCTATTAATTGTTGAACCTGCAGAAGTGACAAATCTTCTCTTTGATTTGCTATTCTAGTTTAATAATTTCTAACTTAATCTAGTGATTTCTAACTTCAACCTATTTTTTTTTCCAGGATTGTCCTTTGGATATGGATGGTCACTATCTGAGTGTATTCGGTAAACCTAATAATTGTGTGCGTGTTCCGATTTAAACGCTGAAGCTGTTAAAATATAGTTTCAGACTGTTTAATCGTAGATGTAAAAGTTGTAACTCAAGAGAGAGATAATTTCCGGATAAAATTGGCGGTTTCCTTGATATCCAGCATTATCAAGATGATGCCCAAGCAATGCCCTTCCCGCTTCTGCAAAATAAGACCAAGGCTTACTGATGATCAGTGTTTGTGATTGGTTTAAAGGGAATTGAAAAATGCGAATGGCCTGAATTTGATAGTAAAAGCCTATATCAACACTAGCTTGTTCCCAAATACGCAGTGGTGTCAAGCGGAGGAAAAAGGAGTTAGGGGAACATATAGGCTACGCCCTATATTTTAGTCCCGCCTTAAAATTTGAAAAAGTGTTTTTTGGATGTATTTTCGTTAAAAATTGTTGTTTTTATTTTAACTGAAAGTCTGACGAATCTGCCCCCCCCCCACCCTAGACTCTGAAACATACATTAACCCCCCCCCCTCTCTTTCCACTATATTTTTGTGAATTAACACCATTGCAAGCACAATTCATTAATACTATGTCTTTGTGTCCCTTGATATGTTCAGTATATAGTTAGGATAAATTGGTTTCAATTGTGTACACTGATTGCCCAATCATGGAAATTACACTTTTGAAGGTTCAAAATAGCTCAAATCACCAAATTATGTACGGTGTAAACTATTGGTGGCCCCTGCCCGTTGATAATTGTGTTGTATCCGTTGATAATTGTATTATAATTAAAAAGTCTGACTGTGGTAGTATTACTTTTGGGGCACACGGTGTACTGAAAATTTGACTTCCATGATTTTATTTCCTAAACTCAAAAGGTTTATATACGTTCAAAATTAGGTTGAAATGTACTTGCACTTCCTTAATTTTATTTTAGGATATGGAAAAATTTGAGTTTTGACGATAGTATGCCAGAGACTGAAAGGTCTGAGCTAGCTGTTTGGGATTACCCTGTCAGCGACAAATATACAAAAATGTGGCATACAATACAAAAAAATCAAATGCCAATTAACATTAGCGAAGCTGTGGATCGCGTTCGAGATATGACTCCTGATGGCCATGGATTTGCCTTCTTAGGTGAGTTAATGCTTTACAACGAAAATGCCATTGGCAATAAATCCGAGACAACACTCTAGCTTTGTCTATAGTAAAGAGCCATAAGGCTTCAATGTATTATTATTTATTATTATTACTATTTTTTCCTAGGGTCACCTCATATGAAAGGGCTGGTCGTACAAACTTTGAAGGGGCTCATTCTATTGGAAATTTAAAGTTCTAGTTCCCCTATAATGTAAAAAATAATTAAATTGCAAATATTTTCTTTTATGCTTACAATATTAAAAAAAAAACTAAAACAAAAATTATAGTGAAATATAACCTTAAATTGCTGAGATTCCATGAATTAATATCATTATCAAACAGTTCTTGGTAACGAACTGTAAGTAAGGAGCGACCCGGATTAATAGCAGCCGATACTCTTAAAAACAGAATTTTGATACGAATAGATACATCAAAAGAATTGGATGTTTACGTTGATTTTAAATACATAAGTTTCATCAAGTTTAGTCCCACCCATCAAAAGTTAAAAGCCTGAGAAAATTTGCCTTATTTTCGAAAAAAGGGGGAAACGCCCCCTAAAAGTCATAGAATCTTAATGAAAATCACACCGTCAAATTCAGAATATCAGAGAACCCTAATGCAGAGGCTTCAAGCCTCTATCTGCAAAAATGTTGAATTTTGTAATTTTTGCCAGAATAAAGATCACGGACACGTGTTTATTTGTTTCTTTGTTTTTTTTCCAGGGGTGATCGTATCGATCCAGTGGTCCTAAAATATTGCGAGAGGGCTTATTCGAACGGAAATTAAAAGTTCTAGTGTCCTTTTTAAGTGACCAGAAGAATTGGAGGGCAACTAGGCCCCCTCCCACGCTCATTATTTCCCAGAGTTACCGGATCAAAATTTTGAGATAGCAATTTTGTTCAGCATAGTCGAAATATCTCATAAATCTGTCTTTGAGGACGACTTAATTCCCCAGAGTTCCAAGGAGAAGGACTGCAAGTTATGAACTTTGCCCATTGTTTACAAGTAGTATTGGTTATTGGTCAGTATACAGACATTTTCAGGGGGAATTTTTTCTGGTGGGGGGCGGGGGTTCTGGGGGAATAGGTTACATGGGAGGATATTTCCATGGAGGAATTTTCTATGGGGGAAGATAATTTCCATGGATATTTCAGCATTATTCAAAAAACGATCAGAAATTAAATTTTAAAAAACGAGTTTTTTCAACTGAAAGTAAGGAGCAACATTAAAACTTAAAACGAACAGAAATTATTAAGTATATGAGGGCTCTTATCCCTTCCTCAATGCATCCCTCTTTACACTAAAGTATTTTTAACAATTTCAAAAGGGTCATTTATTCTAATTAAACGGCCTTTGTCATTCAGGGGTCATTCTTAAAGAATTGGAACAAAATTCCACCTTTATCGTAATAATCGAGGTATTGACGAGGGGGAACCCCCTCATAATACATATATGAGGAAGTTCACCCCCTCGTCAATACCTCGCTCTTTACGCTAAAGTTCAAATTTTGTAAAATAATGGCCGACATAAGCAATAATTTGTTTGTGTTATTTTCCAGCCAATATTAGCATTTAATGTTACCTTAAGCAGTTTCATAACTATGATTTTTATGTGATAATAAACCAAAGATATTGTATATCTTCGGCTTGTGGTTGTTATTAAAAAAAAAAAAGAAGTTTTTTTTAAAGTGAAAGTAAGGAATAACATCAAAACTTAAACGAGCATAAATTATTACGCATATCTTTTAAAGATATTTTCTTTCATTCATTTCATTCATTTGAGAACTGCTCAACTTTTGACTCTCATTTTCCTAAAAATAGTTTCGACCTCTTGGTCGTTTTGTTATTATGCCTTGCAAAATGAGTTCCGGAAATATCACTAATTTTAAGTTACGTGGGACAATCTTAATTTCGTTTTAGTTATTCAAATACGGTGAGCCAAATTTGAAACCTGGAATAATTCAAAAACCTTCAGAAATTAAATAAAAAAACAAGTTTTTTTTTAACTGTAAGTAAGGAGTGACATTAAAACTTAAAACGAATAGAAATCATACCATATATGAAAGAGGATGTCCTCTCCTCAACGCCCCGCTCTTTACGCTAACGTTTTTTATTGTTTTATAAAACAGAGATGTGAGAAATAGTCCAACTTTATCGTAAAGAGCGGAGCGTCGAGGAAGGGATATCCACTTTCATATATGGAATGATTTCTATTCGTTTTTAGTTTTAATGTCGCTCCTTACTTACAGTTAAAAAGACTTGCTTTTTTTATTCAATATATTAAATATTCAAATTGTTTTCATTACTTCCTTCTAATCCTTTTGATTATCATATTTTTTTTTTTTTTTTTTCGATGTTCTGAAAAACTAAACCACACTATTTAAAATACATAAAGTTTTCAATAAAACGCACATAACGCGATAGAGTCTAGACTTTTAAGGTTAGGGATGGGGGATGTGGGCAGTAACCAAACTCCATTTGTAACATTTTTTGTTCATTCTAAGTTTAACTTGAGTAATCAATTTATTGTTTATTCATTTTAAGATTTATTGATTCTTCTATACTAGTACCTGTTTTTTTTTATGTTTGATGGGGTCTTTTATTTTAATTTATGTTTTGTTTTTTTTTGGTTTCATTTGTTCTTTAATAGTAATTTATGGTCGTTTCGAGTTTGAGATTTTTTTTTCTGCTGGTCTTAGGCTTAATCTTTTTTTTTTTTTTTTTTTTTTTTTTTTTTTTTTTTTTTTTTTCTTGGAAAAACTTCTTTTACAGAAAATTTTCAAAAGTAATAATGTACAAGAAATCCAAAAAGGGGCAAATGATCGAACCATGATCAATTTTTGGGATATTGTCACTAATTTTCATGTCTACTGTATACTTTTCATGAAATGTCACTTATTCTCGCCTTTTTTTAATTGCTAAATAGATTACGACAATTAAAGCTAAGTGTTTTAAGGAAAAGTTTAAATTTTGGATCCATATTTGAAGCTCAATCTTTTTATTGTAGGTGATGCTACCGATATCCGCTATTTGGTTATGAAGAACTGTGACTTAGTGATGGTTGGTGAAGAATTCAGTAGAAGACCTTATGCTCTTGCCGTCCAGGATGGCTCACCCTTGAAAGACCAATTAAATGAGGCGTAAAAATCCTGTTAAAATACTACGTATAAATGATCTTACTGAGAGAGAGGGGGAGAGAGTTGGCAAAGAAGGAGGATATAAGAGAGTTAGGTTGAGAATACCCGAAACATGCAAAAACCTGGTCGGAAAATTTATTAATCTATCAAACTTCAATAAAAAGTCGCAAGATTTTAACTCAAAAGAACCAGCAAAAAATTAATAAAGATACACATCTTAGAATTAATCGAGAGTTTAAGAAACCATTCGGTTGTGTTTTTGGTAACTGCAGACAAAACGCAAGAAAATATGGGTACTTATAAAAGCTTGAGAGAGAGATTTTGAAGAAGTTAGACTCAAAAGATGGTTGAAATATGTATGGTTACTGCCTGAAGTAAAATATAGCAATAGTCACAAAAACACTAGTATGACAAAATCGTAGCTGGAATAACTTATGGTATGTTATGGCTTTCATAAGGCAAAGCAATGAAAGGAAAAAATCCTATGGAAATATGAGGATGTGGAACTTTCTACTCTAGTCTAGTCGCTTAGTTAAAGGTTCGTGCAAATTTGGAAAAAAGTTTGAAAGTTGGTACACTGGGGCAGTTTAATGTACTCTTTCGAATGAAACTGAGACACATGTTATCTGACCACCTTAAAAGGGGAAAACAGGGGGTAAAAGTCACCCAAAAAGGGGAAAAGCAAAAAAATCCTTTTTCCCTATTTTAGCTTAATACTCGGTATGTATACTCAGTATTAGACATAAATTGAAGCAAAGTGATGGAAAAGGTGCTCGGAGTGTCCCACCATCAAATGGTGGGGTGGGGGTGAAATTCACCTAACAGGGGGGAAACGGGAAATATATGCGTTTGCCTGTTTCAAATTAGTATTCGGTTTGTTTATTCAATCTTATATAGTCACTTATTTAATGCCATGGTGAAATTGAAGAGGGTGTCCTGGGAGGGGGGAAACAGGGGTAAATGTTTTCCCCGGAGGAAATGCTAAAGAAGGGAAATTTTTGATCTGCTGTCTCTAAGTTTGTTCTCGCCATTTCAGTAGGCGTTCTCAAAATCGAGTGGTATAGTATCACATCCTAAATCCTGGATAGGGTAAACTGGGGGGGGGGCAGGGAAAATGCCATCAAATGCACTACTATAACTTTTGTTTAAAGATATGACTTTAATCACCTAAGGAAGAAATAAAAAGAAGTAAAAATAAGAAAAAAAAGAAAAGTGGTACGCATAGTGTGCCCTGGTTCAGCAGCCTAATCGTTGCTGGTGTCAGATCTGTAGCAGACTCCATTACAGGCACATAAATCAGTGCACTGTAGTGAAGCCTTCATGCACTTGCATAGGGGTTTGCAGGCTTTCTTGCAGCCACATTTGACCAGTTCTTTGCACGCCTTGGAAGCCTCGGGTAGCGTAGTCCAAACAGGATGCCACTCATCATTCACGAGCTTCCATCCAAATTCAGAGGGGGAAGGAGGATTCTTAATGGGGTCGGCTGCTCCTCCCCAAGTTAAGCCAGCCTGAAAGTGTGCACGTCTGGTGTGCTGAAGAAAGGCATCGGATGTTAGTTGGATGCGGTCAATCTGTCTTCCCTTGGCAAAAAGCACTTTTCTCGCTTCGTCAACGCCCTTGACTTCGCTTGTTCGCTCATAGCATAAAACTACAAATCTCTCCAATAGCTTATGCGTTCGCGGTCTCGTAGCAGTCGACGCAGACGAACATCCACGGCAGAATCTTTCGCAGAGCATCGATATAAAGCATAAAATATGCCTGGCGGATGGATCGTACGAACATCAACAAAATCAGTTCAATATCAATTACAGTTGACCATTAATTAAACTGGGCGCTAAATTCTTATCCTGATTCACGCCATTCATCGAATTATAGCACCTCATTGTGTCTCTCTTCATTCTCAGCAGCATACTCATCATATGCTCGGCACCTAAGGATATGAAGGACTGAAGCAGTTACTTGGTGAGCGTAACGGGACCTAGTTACATGCGACCCTTTAAGAATGGCATCTGCCCTTCCCGTTGTTTTGACATTAGCTTGGGCGAGAAGCTCGTCCCATTCAGATCATTTCATCCAGTCTCCTAGCTTTTCCAGTCTTCTAGCTCAGAATATTCATTTCTATGTGCAGGCCACCAAAAACGGCGATAAACGGATCTTCCGGATTTATTTCTGAAAAGTTCCACTGCATCAGTTTAGTCAGAGCATAGAGCAGCTGATCAGCTGTCAAAACTGGAGTCTGAACTTGGTCCAGATACGTGACAACTGTCTTAACCAAATTCATTGTGTGAAGCATTATTGCTACTGAAGGCGCTTGATCATTAAAAATAGGTAACAGTGCAGTCGTGCTTTTCGGCTTGTCCACCGTTGGTTGCCTATTGGAGTAGAATGTACCCCACGAGACCGGCATCGAAGCACTTCCGTTTTGTTTCTTCGCTACTTCTTCAACATGATTCAACCAATATTCTTCTACGTTCACAGGCTGCTCTTGAGTGATGGAGAGCAGCGGTGTGATACGACGATCACACAGATCGTCTTTCGGTGTGACACGAGGGACTAACGGGTGTGCTATGCGTAAACGAGCAGGAGGGACTTCGGTATATTCCATCCGTAGGCTTCGGACTTTTCTCGATGCTTCGAACTGCTCTTTCTGCCTCGAACGGAGCTTTTCCCTCAGAGCATGGTCGGTGCTGGAAGCTGTATTAAAGGAAATAGCTGTCCCATGAAAGGAATCGGTACCAGTTGTAGAGGAGATATTATGGTCGATGTTTTCAACGACAGCGGCAGTGAAAATACCCCTACTGAGTGAGGCTGGACAAATGCATTGTATGTCGTCAAACTGGTCGCACTTTTCGCTTGTGAATTCAGTTGCTATCCACAAAACTCGATCGTAAGAAACTTCTAGACCATGAAAACTTAGCTTATCCACAATGTCACTTTTTCTGGTCTTTGAGTATGCCATGACACTGGTGTATACAGCAAGAGGAGTTTCCCTGTGTCTGTCGTGTCGAATGTTAGTTGATCCGTTACCATTTTTAGGACGACACTTTTTAACGTTGAATTGCAAAAGCTGTGCTATTGAAAGGGCAATCTGAATATCTTGACTTTTGTCCTCAGTGGACATGTCCGTACCGTACAGTAGAATCCTTGTAAAAGCAACCAGACTCGGCGGACTGGATTCTTCTTTATATCCTGGATGAAAGGTGCCATCGAACGTACAGTCTTTTGCTAGCATTTCAGTTCTTATAAGGGTTGCCCCCTCCCCACCCCGAATGTTACTAGGGCACTCCGAGAACTTTCCATTACTTTCTTTTTTTTTCTTTCTAATACCTGAGAATAAAAACCGAATGTCGAGTTAAAAATGGCAAAGGACTCTGGTCCTGTCAAATGAAACAACGCCGTTTAAAAATGCCAGAAACAATTCAATTTTAGACAGGGAGATAAAACGGGGGGGGGCTACAGATATTTAAAAGTAAGACAAATTAGGAAAATGAAAGTAAAGTTTCCCTCCAATTAGCCGTAATTCTAAAAGTAACTTAGAACACTTAGATGCCGACTCCACAAAAAGACTCCGT
This sequence comes from Artemia sp. Qi Xiang Cuo, assembly GCF_049724085.1. Classification (NCBI taxonomy): domain Eukaryota; kingdom Metazoa; phylum Arthropoda; class Branchiopoda; order Anostraca; family Artemiidae; genus Artemia; species Artemia sp. Qi Xiang Cuo. The sequence continues at coordinate 29,127,817 of NC_142797.1, read as the reverse complement.
AAAGGAAACATCAATTTGTCAATACAAAACTTACCTCTTAAAATCTAATTTCTGAAATTCCAGAACAAACAATTTAAATGACAATACAATCCTTTTGAACTCACGGAAAAACAACAGAAATTATTCTGTATATGAGGGAGGGGGCTGCCCCTTCCTCAATCCTCACTCTTTATGCTAAAGTCTTAACGCTCTTTAAAAATACTTACCATTCAAAATCCAGGGCCCTTGTGTTTGAGTAGTTTTCCCAAAGAATTAAGACAAGTAGTCAAACTTTAGCTTAAAGAGTGAGGGTTGAGGAAAGGGTAGCCGTCCTCATAAAATGAATAATTTTTGTTCGTTTTAAGTTTTAATGTTGCTGCTTACTTTCACTTGAAGAAATTTTTTTTTTTATTTGCTTTCTGACTGTTTTTCAAATAATGCCAGGAAATCCCCTTACACCCCCCCCCCCTTGTAATATTTCTCCTGTAAAATTCCTCCGGAAAATTCCGTCCTCATGGAAAATTCTCTCCGTAGGAAATCCCTCCTTCCCGCAGAAAATTACCCCAAAATTGTTTCGTATATTTCCCAATCACAAGTACTATATGTGAACAATATGTGGAATAGTGTGACTTAAACTATTTTCCCTGGAGACTATGAAGGGTTATGTCATCACCAAAGCCATAGTTATTTTCCCGCATAGTCGTGGAAAAGCATAGTCTTTTCCACGGGGACTATGAAGGGTTATATCATGACCAAAAGCATAGTTATCGGATCTTCGACTATGCTGAATTGAAAGGCTATTTAAAATTTTTTATAGGATGTCCTTGAGGGAAAGATGGGCGAGATGGAGGGCTAGGTATACTCCAGTCTGTTCGGTCACTTAAAAAGGATCCTATAAATTTTGGTTACGTCTTGAATGAGCTATCCTCAGATCTTCTAGGGCCATTGGTTTGATGCAATTACCCCTGGAAAAAAAAATTAGTAAACACGCATTCGGGATATTTCTTCTGCCATAATATGAAATTCTACATTTTTGTAGATGGGAACGTGAAACCTCGTTCTCCATTATTTTGAATCCGATGGTGAGGTTTTTGTTTAGATCACATGACTTTTTGGGCTTATTTTCCCCCGTTTTTCGAAAATCAGGCAAATTTTCTAAGGCTCTTAGCTTTTTATAAGTAAAATCAAACCTAATGGACTTTATGCATTTGGAATTGGAGTGAAAAGTCAATTCTTTTGATGTTCCTATATTTGTCAATATTATGTTTTTTTTATAGTTTCGAATCAGACCACGAACTGACTGAAAACAAAATCATTCAACAAAGCACTGATCTTCTCAAATACTTCATGGTTTGAAAGAAAGGGGGAGGATACGTATAATATCATTTAAACGTTAACTCATAATCGATACATAAAAAGACATATAGAGCGGAAGGGAGAGAGGGAGGGGGGAAAAGACTTCAGTGGTTTAAAAGAATTGATTTTGAATACTAAGAAAAGCCTAAACGGGTTCCAATAGAACGTACGTAACTATTAATGATGAAAAGAAATTCTTACAAATAAATCAAAGAAGAATTACGCGGGAACAAAAAACTATTTTAAGTTGTTTGAAGCGCCATCGAGTGCTATCGTCCATTCAAATCAGGAAGGATATTCCTTATAACGTGACACGTAATTAAAAAGATTATGGTATGATCTTACGGTTGGAATAAGTGGAATTTAAATAATATCAGAGCTATGGAGCTGATAATTTGACTGACTAGATGTAAAGGATGAGGTAAACCTAGGAGACCTGGGAAGACCACTGTTCTACGAGTACCAAAATTATATACCACAGTCTGGTAAATACAATAAATCCTTTGCGAAAGTTTTAATTAATTTCTGTTGATTTTTAACAACTAAATTCCTTTATTAACCACAGATTTGTAGTCAAAACTGATAAGCTATTCAGTATCAATTTTGATTGAAATGCAACACAAACACTATTTTTTAACTAATTACTAATTATCTATGGAATTCACTCTTCTCTTTTGTATAAAAAATCTCGGGTATGCCATAATTAAGCTTAGAAACTCTTAGATTTCGGCTTTGATAGAAAATAAACACTATTTGTCAATTATATTCAATATCTTTGGATTTTCCGCTTCTATGCTGTAATGCTAGCCTTGGATTTACGGTCATTAAGATTAGATACCCTGAAACACCAACTTTGGCTCAAATCAAACATGTTTTTGAATCAAACATAACGTGCTTTGAATATGAGCATCTTATATATATTCAGTACTAACCTTAAGTTTGTAAAGTGAACTTTGGTGAAAACCTAAAGTTTTTTTTTTTTTAAGTATATATTTAACATCTATTCACTTGTAACTTCTTCTGTAATCCAAAGCTATCCTAATATGTGTCTTTTAGCCCACTTTACCCCCCCCCCCTCCCCCCCCTCACAAAAAATAACTATACAAAATAGAATTAACGTATTGTCTTATTAAAGTTCTTTGGGAATAATGGCTTTCATATGTATGCCTATTGGAGAAGGCAGGCATTCCATCTATCAAAAAATTGGTGGGAAGCATCCCCCTCTGAGAAAAATCTAAAGTAAAGTTCGTTTAGTATACAATTTTATTTGAGCAAAGGATTCCCCGAGAAGGGTTGCTTTGATGTTCTTTAGTTTGGTTGGGCTGTTTTACACCTGTGTCATTATCACAAGTAGAATTGTTAGGTTCCGGATCATAGGACCTTGTCAACTTAAAAAAATCAAATGAAACTAAAAAGTGATGTTGAAGCTTGCGACCAATAGAAACTGCAGCATATATATATATATATATATATACACACACACATATATATATATATATATATATATATATATATATATATATATATACACCATATATATATATATATATATATATATATATATATATATATATATATATATATATATATATATATATATATATATATATATATATATATATATATATATATATATATATATATATATATATATATATATATATATATATATATATATATATATATATATATATATATATATATATATATATATATATATATATATATATATATATATATATATATATATATATATATATATATATACATAATGTAATAGAGGTAATTCCTTGGTTAGAAATTGTATATATATATATTTATGTACATGTTTTGTAATTGTTTTTCGAAAATGGCTCCATATTTCTTCGGGGAAATTGATACCTTGAGATACCTTGATACCTTGATTATTCGGTAAAAAAAAAAGAAACGATCTAGATAGGTCAGAAGTCAGAGAAAATTCCTTAAGAGCCTTAATTTTAGTTTTTGCAAATGACGTCATGTACTAGATTAATACATCATATAAGCATTTCTTATGATATCATACAAGCATTTTCTTATAGGATGCCATGCATAACAAAAATAAGATTGCTGAGTTTCCAACACATTTATTATTTATATAATATAATGTCTGTTGGAAGGTCCAAAAAACGAAAATTTACAGTTGCAGTTACTATAAATGATGATTCTTTGGAACCAACTCTTGAACTTTCAAATGTGATAAGTTATGAAAATCGACAACCTGGGCCATTCATTGCGACAGCACCAATACGGGCAGCTTGTGGCAAAACTAATACGGGCAGCTAAAGCAAATGCCATTGCTAAATTGTCTGAAGTAATCAAAATCCAAAAATGTGTCGAAAATGAAGAGCAAAGACATACGCGGTTAGAAGACATGCGACACCGAGCATGTGAGGAAGTGAAAAATGAAAATGAATAGCAAAGAGAAACACGGTTAGAAGACATGCGACACCGAACATATGAGCGAGTAAATGAAAATCAACCGGGGCAGCGACAATCAAGACATGTCAAAATTGAAACTGATAGTGATGATGATTGGGTTTTGGATTTTGACATGGAAAAATTCGTCAATGCCTTTCGTACGTTTGTCAAAAAAGTGAAGGTTCAGCGATATGTATTTCATAATGACGAAAGACAAGCCGAGGTAAAACGAACCAAAAAAATTGAAAATTATAACTATAATGAATTGGTTTTTGAAAAAATGTAATGTTTTTCATTTGGAATCCATTTCACATGGATTTTGACATGGATAAGGTCATCAATACTTACCATACCTTTGAAAATCAAAACTTGGAATAGATAAATCGTAAGAAGAAAAATAATTTTTTTGTCCCACCACCTGAATAATTAAAAAAAAAACAAAGGTTTGGCGATATGTGTTACAAAATGGCAAAAGACAAGCCGAGGCAAAAGAAGAAGTATTTTTCCCATCACCAGAACAATTAAAATAATGCACTAAATCTTGACAAGTGGCATCCTGAAAGCTTTTTTGAAATCACAAAATATAGCTGGTTCATTATTGATAGACAGCGGGTTCAAAATATTTTAACTGAAAATGTAATGTTAAAAGCTAATGAGAATTAATAAGGCCTTTCCTGTTTTAAACATTATGATGAAAAATTCAGATGTTCTACAACGCTGCTTTGATGTATGGTATTAAAGCGTTTATTCTGAGTAAAAAAAAAGGGCAAACTTTCGAATAAACAGTGAAGATTTAGGGGGTGACAACCGCTGCATATATAAAATTGTTCATGCTTCTTTTATTTAGTGTTAATGTCAATCTTAAGCCTAACTTCTTTTTGGTTTTAATCTTAAATTTAAAGCTATCCAAAATATATGGGGAGGGGGGATACCATAATACTAAGCTTAGAGAATAGAGAGTCATTAAAGTATATATACTTAACACTATAACTTAATATTTTCTCAAATATGAGAAGGACTATTGCCCATTTAAACCCCCACCCTTCAAGCTTAAGTTAAGTTTTTATCATACTGTTTCAACATTGCAAAACTAGCTTTTCTTGTAAAGAAATACTGTTTTCACAATTAGCGAGGTGGTTGACATCCCCTCAGAAGCTATTATTATTGCAAAGTTTGCCCAATTAAATTTCACAAATGAAGAGACGTCAGAGGTTAAAGCCCCTACTTACGTATGTATCTAAAGGAAAGGAAGGTTCAGAGTCAATGCTTTGAATGCGCTTTTTGAGGCCGGTCTCAGGGGGTACCCAAGGACATTTGAGGCTTTGAAGGGGTGGCAAGTCACTCTCCAATCAATGAAACTAAAAGAACCAGTGGCCTCCCCTTTTATAACTGATACCAACCAAGTGGTACCGTACAATCATTATAGCTACTAAATGAGCATTGTATAATAGTGGTTCGTTTCGCATAGACTGCTTATTTGATTAGAGAGAAATGCATCGCCTCTTGGCACCGGGGTCTCATAAATAAGGGGGAGGGGATATACAATTAATTATTCAATAGTCCTAAGCCTAAGTTCCAAGACTATCTCATAATTTCGACTTTATTGCGTTTCGGCACTACTGGTTTAAAATAGTTGTTTGATGCAATTAAATATAGAAATTGGCACTTTTTTTAAGATAAAATCGATTTTGTTACTTAAATAGGGCACTAATACAGTAGTAAGCGCCCGATTACTACAGAACCTAAACGCAAACCTACGCCTGAGGCATAGATATGTGTGTTAGTTTTCAAGTAATTGGGTTACCAGGGTCATTTGCCTATTACAATGACCTTCCAGTTTTTCTGGTAGGTAATTCTAATCTAGAGGTCAATACATCTTTCAAAGAGGAACGAGTACGTAATACCGGTCCTAGTGTGATTGATTTTTTGGACAATTGAATAGCTTGTTAGGAGTGTGTCGTTGCTAAAGCTAACTCTCATTGGAAAAAAAGGGGTATAAAGCTTTTTTGTTTTTGATAAGAATTGCACAATGAATGTATCGTTTGACGTGGGCATTTTTTATGAGTCAATCAGAGGTTGTTCAATATACGATAACTTGATTTGTGGTTGGGATTTGAATAAAAGAAATGGTTATGTTATGTGCTTGCGTGTATAGGAATTCCCGTGTTATTTGCTTGCAGGTATAGTTATTCCCTTGATATTTGCTTGCATGTATAGGAAGTCCAAAGTTATTTGCTTGCGTGTATAGGAATCCCCTTGTTATTTGCTTGCATGTATAGGAATTCCCTTGTTATTTGCTTGCGTGTATAGGAATTCCCATGTTATTTGCCTGCATGCATAGGAATTCCCTTGTTATTTGCTTGCATGTATAGGAATTCCCATGTTATTTGCTTGCATGTATAGGAATTCCCTTGCTATTTGCTTGCATGTATAGGAATTCCCATGTTATTTCCTTGCGTGTATAGGAATTCCCATGTTATTTGCTTGCATGTATAGGAAGTCCCATTTTTTTTGCTTGCGTTTATATGCTTTCGTGTATAGGAATTCCCATGTTATTTGCTTGCATGTATAGGAATTCCCATGTTATTTGTTTGCGTGTATAGGAATTCCCATGTTATTTGTTTGCATGTATAGGAACTCCCATATTATTTGCTTGCATGTATAGGAATTCCCACGTTATTTTGCTTGCGTGTATAGGAATTCACATGTTATTTGCTTGCGTGTATAGGAATTCCCATGTTATTTGCTTGCATGTATAGGAATTCCCATGTTATGTGCTTGCATGTACAGGAACTCCCATGTTATTTGCTTGCTTGTATAGGAATTCCCATGTTATTTGCTTGCGTGTATAGGAATTCCCATGTTATTTGCTTGCTTGTCTAGGAATTCCCATGTTATTTGCTTGCATGAATAGGAATTCCCTTGTTATTTGCTTGCATGTATAGGAATTCCCATGTTATTTGCTTGCATGTATAGGAATTCCGATGTTATTTGCTTGCGTGTATAGGAATTCCCATGTTATTTGCTTGCGTATATAGGAATTCCCATGTTATTTGCTTGCATGTATAGGAATTCCCACGTTATGTGCGATCGATTATTGGTAGTCCCTTGTTATTTTAGGGCGTGTAGATGTTGTCGCAATTTATGGGCTTTCGTGTATAGGAATTCTCTTGTTCTTTTCGTTAGGGTATATTTCATAACAATTTCTGTGAGTGCGTTCAGCTGTATAAAACTTTTCTTTTATTGAAGGCATAGGAACTAAATTGTTATTTTAATTCATGTATAGGAATTGCCACGTTATTTTGCTTACGTGTATAGGAATTCCCATGTTATTTTCTTGCGTGTATAGGAATTCCCATGTTATTTGCTTGCATGTCTGTGTTAGCCTATTTTGGCTGTTTGTGTCTTTTTGGGCATTTTGTCTCTCTGTTGGATGTGTGCGTCTCTTGTCTCTTTGGGCTGTGTGTCTCTTTGAGCTGTTTGAGTCTTTTTTGGACAGTCGTTGTCTCTTTGGGCTTCTGTCTCTTTGGGGTGTTTGTATTTCTTTGGGCTATGTGTATCTCTTTGGGCTGTTTGAGTCATTTTGGTCTTTTCGTATTTATTTTTGCTGGTTGTGTCTATTTGTGGTCGTGTGTGAATCTTTTGGCTATTTGTGTCTCTTTGGGACGTTTGAATCTTTTGTTTTGTATGTGTCTGTATGGGCGGTTTTTTTTTTTTGGTATTTTGTTTTTTATTTTGGGGTTGTTCGTCTCATTGGGCGGTGTGTCTAGTTTGAGTGTTTTAGTAATTTTTTTATCTTTTTGTCTCTTTTAGCGGTTTGAGTCTTTTTTGGGCTATGTGTGTCTCTTTGGGCTGTTTGAGTCATTTTGGTCTGTGTGTGTGTGTCTCTTTAGGCTGTATGTCTCTTTGGGCAGTTTGAATCTTTTTGGTCTGGAGCTGGATTTCTTAGCCATTCAAAGGTGTGTATGATATTTTCTTGATAAAACATAGCAGTGACTACATCAGATGGTTTTGTAGTGCAGTGAGTTGTTACTAGTAGTAGTATTTTCGTGTTTTTTGCAAGCCATTCATACTATACATAAAATGCATTCAGATATTTTCTTGATAAAAAATAGAAGTGACTACATCAGATGGTTTTGTAGTGCAGTGAGTTGTTACTAGTAGTAGTATTTTCGTGTTTTTTGCAAGCCATTCATACTCATTCATAGCCATTTTTGCAAGCCATACAAGCCATTTATTTCATTTTTTTTAAGGTTAATTTAGACTAGGTTACGTGCGCGCACGTAACCTAGTCTAAATTAACCTTAAAAAAATTAAATAAAGCTATTTCGACTGCGTATTTCTCGCCTTAGTGACCCCTACCACACCAGTTTGGTTGAAAACGTGGAGTTTTTGTACTGATCACTTTTTAACCTGTGTATGACCCCGTGGGGACTCCTCACTCGTTTGGACATATGCCAATGACAGTCACGCAAATAGCATGTAGTTTAAAAACTTGTTTAATCATGTTTCTTGAATGAAATATCTGTACTGTATATTCAAGAGGAGTTCAATGACTCCTCCCCCGCAAAGACTTCCAAGGGTTTTATGACTACTCCCCACAACGAAGTCAGATGGTTTTAGGTAGCTAAGTGAAAATTGTTTGTGATAAATAGAAAAAAAAATCAAAAATTAAACGGTCAGAAATAGAGGCTGGGCTGTTTCCAAAGATTTAGCTAAAAAAACCAGTCTGGTTTAAAGCGTGGAGTTTTCGTACTGCCCACTTTTTTGCAATGTGTAGGCAGCGGTGGGGGAATCCCCATTCATTTGGGAAGGTGCCAAGCGAGAAAGGTCGGAATTGAATTTACGAAAATTTAGAATTAAAATTAAACTTTTTATCTTCATGGAAAATAATCACAATCATAGTATAACTTTTGTCTGAACTGAAGTGGAAAACTTTTATATTATTTTGTGAAAATAGAAATGATCAATAACTTATTTCATTTTCATTTAGAAAATTCAGAATCGAAGTTGAACATTTCTTCACTTCTTCAAGAAAAATGAAAAATTGAAGTGAAACTTTTAATCTTCATAGGAAATAATCAAAATCATAGTATAACTTTTCCTATCTTCTATGTAAAAATTTAGAACTGAACTTTAAATTTTTTATGTCATGATGAACTTAAAACTGAAGTGGAAGCTTTTTATTTTCTCTTGAGAAATTAGAGTTGAATTGTGTTCGTTTGTAAAATTCAGAAGAGAACTTGAACTTTTCTATCTTCTATGAAAAATTTGGAAGTATTTTAAATTTTTTCATCTCTTTGAGAAAAATCTGAACTGAAGTGGAAAATTTTGATATTATTTTTGGGAAAATCGAATTGATCAATAACTTATTTCATTTTCATTAAGAAAATTCAGAATCGAAGTTGAACTTTTCTTCTTCCGGGAAAATATTTGGAACAGAACTTTAAATTTTTTCATCTCTTTGAGAAAGGTCGGAATTGAATTTAAGAAAATTTAGAATTATATCAAAGTATAACTTTTTCTATCTTCTATGAAAAATTTGGAAGAATATTTTAAATTTTGTCATATCTTTGAGAAAAATCTGAATTGTAGTGGAAAATTTTTTATTATCTTATGTAAATAGAATTGATCAATAACTTATTTCATTTTCATTGAGAAAATTCAGACTCGAAGTTGAACTTTTCTTTTCCGGGAAAATATTTGGAACCTATCTTCTATGTAAAAATTTAGAACTGAACTTTAAATTTTTTATGTCATGGTGAACTTAAAACTGAAGTGGAAGCTTTTTATTTTCTCTTGAGAAATTAGAATTGAATTGTGTTCGTTGGTAAAATTCAGAATCTTCTTCCAGGAAAATATTTGGAACAGAACTTTAAATTTTTTCATCTCTTTGAGAAAAATCTGAATTGAAGTGGAAAATTTTATATTATTTTAGGAAAATAGAATTGATCAATAACTTATTTCATTTTCATTGAGAAAATTCAAAATCGAAGTTGAACTTTTCTTTTCCGGGAAAATCTTTGGAACAGAAGTTTAAATTTTTTCATCTCTTTGAGAAAGGTCGGAATGTAATTAAATAAAATTTATAATTATATCAAAGCATAACTTTTTTTCTATCTTTTATGAAAAATTTGAAACAATACATTAGATTATGTAATCTCTTTGAGAAAAATCTGAATTTAAGTTGAAAATTTTATATTATTTTATGAAAATAGAATTGATCAATAACTTATTTCATTTTTCATTGAGAAAATTCAGAATCGATGTTTAACTTTTTTTTTCCAGGGAAAATATTTTGAACAGAACTTTAAATTTTTTCATCTCTTTGAGAATGAACTTAAAACTGATGTGGCCGAAAATCCAGAATTATATCAAAGTATAACTTTTTCTATCTTCTATGAAAAATTTGGAACAATATTTTAAATTTTGTCATCTCATTGAGAAAAATCTGAATTGTAGTGGAAAATTTTATATTATTTTATGTAAATAGAATTGATCAATAACTTATTTCATTTTCATTGAGAAAATTCAGAATGGAAGTTGAACTTTTCTTTTCCGGGAAAATATTTGGAACAGAACTTTAAATTTTTTCATCTCTTTGAGAAAGGTCGGAATTGAATTTAAGAAAATATTTCCTATCTTCTATGTAAAATTTTAGAACTGAACTTAAAATTTTTTATGTTATGGTGAACTTAAAGCTGAAGTGGAAGCTTTTTATTTTCTCTTGAGAAATTATAACTTAATTGTGTTCGTTGGTAAAATTCAGAAGAGAACTTGAACTTTTCTATCTTCTATGAAAAAGTTGGAAGTATTTTAAATTTTTTCATCTCTTTGAGAAAAATCTGAACTGAAGTGGAATATTTTGATATTATTTTGGGAAAATAGAATTGATCAATAACTTATTTCATTTTCATTAAGAAAATTCAGAATCGAAGTTGAACTTATCTTCTTCCGGGAAAATATTTGGAACAGAACTTTAAATTTTTTCATCTCTTTGAGAAAAATCTGAATTGAAATGGAAAATTTTATATTATTTTAGGAAAATAGAATTGATCAATAACTTATTTCATTTTCATTGAGAAAATTCAGAATCGAAGTTGAACTTTTCTTTTCCGGAAAAATATTTGGAACAGAACTTTAAATTTTTTCATCTCTTTGAGAATGAACTTAAAACTGATGTGGCCGAAAATTCAGATTCGAAGTTGAACTTTTCTTCTTCCGGGAAAATATTTGGAACAGAACTGAAAATATTTTCATCTCTTTGAAAAAAATCTGAATTGAAGTGGAAAATTTTATATTATTTTAGGACAATAGACTTGATCAATAACTTATTTCATTTTCATTGAGAAAATTCAGAATTGAAATTGAACTTTTCTTCTTACGGGAAAATATTTGGAACAGAACTTTAAATTTTTTCATCTCTTTGAGAAAGGTCGGAATTGAATTTAAGAAAATTTAGAATTATATCAAAGTATAACTTTTTCTATCTTCTATGAAAAATTTGGAACAATATTTTAAATTTTGTCACCTCTTTGAGAGCAATACCATCTGATGTAGTCACCGCTATTTTTGATCAAGAAAATATCTGAATGCATTTAATGTATAGTAAGAATGTCTTGCAAAAAACAATAAAATAATACTACTATTAAAAACTCACTGCACTACAAAACAATCTGATGTAGTCACGGCTATGTTTGATCAATAAAATATCTGAATGTATTTAAGGCATAGTATTAATTGCTTGCAAAAAAAACACGAAAATACTACTACTAGTAACAACTCACTTCACTACATAACCATCTGATTTGATCACGATTATGTCAAAAAACACGAAAATACTACTACTAGTAACAACTCACTGCACTACAAAACCATCTGATGTAGTCACGGCTATGTTTGATCAAGAAAATATCTGAATGCATTTAAGGTATAGAATGAATGGCTTGCAAAAAACACGAATATACTACTACTAGTAACAACTCACTCCACTACAAAACCATCTGATGTAGTCACGGCTATGTTTTATCAAGAAAATATCTGAATGCATTTAAGGTATAGTATGAATGGCTTGCAAAAAAACACGAAAATACTACTACTAGTAACAACTCACTGCACTACAAAACCATCTGATGTATTCACGGCTATGTTTTATCAAGCAAATATCTGAATTAATTTAAGTTATGTTATGAATTTCTTGCAAAAAAAAACACGACAATACTACTACAAGTAACAATTCACTGCACTACAAAACAATCGGTTGTAGTCACGGATATTTTTTATCAAGAAAAATATAGTAATACTTTTTATTTATATTATGAATGTCTTTCTAAAAACACGAAAAAGATACTACTAGTAAAAAATAACCGCACTACAAAACCATCTGATGTAGCCACGGCTATGTTTTATCAAGAGAATATCATACACACCTATGAAAGTTTAAGAAATCCAGCCCAGAAAAGTAAAAAATAGCAACCCACACATCCCAAATTATAGATTTCAGACAACACACACCAACGAAAGACTAAGAAATCTGGCTCTGAAAAGTCCAACTAGCAAACTAAACATCCCAAGTCATAATTTTCTGACAACACCCACCTATTAAAGGTTAAGAAATCCAGCTCAGAAAAGTCGAAAATAGCAAACCACTCATCCCAAATCAAAGGTTTCAGACAACACATACCTATGAAAGACTAAGAAATCCAACTCCGAAAATTCAAAAAAAAAAAAAATCTGATGTAGTCACGGCTATGTTTTATCAAGAAAATATCTGAATGCATTTAAGGTATAGTATGAATGGCTTGCGAAAAACACGAAAATACTACTACTAGTAACAACTCACTGCACTACAAAACCATCTGATGTAGTCACAGAAATTTTTAATAAATAATATATCTGAATACATTTAAGGTATAGTTTGAATTTCTTGCAAAAAACACGAAAATAATACTAATAGTAACAACTCACTGCAATACAAAACCATCTGATGTAGTCACGGCTATGTTTGATCAAGAAAATATCCTACACACCTTTGAATGGCTAAGAAATCCAGCTCCAGACCAAAAAGATTCAAACTGCCCAAAGAGACATACAGCCTAAAGAGACACACATACACAGACCAAAATGACTCAAACAGCCCAAAGAGACACACATAGCCCAAAGAAACACAAACAGCCCAAAGAGACAGAAGCCCAAAGAGACAAACACAGCCCAAAAAAGACTGAAACAGATAAAATAGAAACAACACTAAAAAACCTAAAAAAACACTAAACTTATCCAAAACCCAAAATGCGCTGAACACCGAACAAAGACCCCAAAACAGACCAAAAAAAAAAAACGACAATGAAGAACAACCGCTACAAAGTTTCAAACGCCCCAAAGAGACCCACCTATTCCCCATCTGAATCCATTAAACATACGATCGCCAAACAGCCAAAATAAAGACAACCACAACAAAAATACATAAAAGGCCCAAAGAGATACACAAAGCCCAAAGAAACAGCCCAAAGAGACAGAAGCCCAAAGAGACAAACACAGTCCAAAAAAGACTCAAACAGCCCAAAGAGACACAAACAGACCAAAAAGACTCAAACAGCTCAAAGAGACACACAGCCCAAAGAGACAAGAGACGCACACATCCAACAGAGAGACACAATGCCCGAAAAGACACAAACAGCCAAAAGAGGCTCACACAGACATGCAAGCAAATAACATGGGAATTCCTATACACGCAAGCAAATAACATGGGAATTCCTATACACGTAAGCAAAATAACGTGGCAGTTCCTATACATGCAAGCAAATAACATGGGAGTTCCTATAAATGAAAGCAAATAACATGGGATTTCATATACACGCAACCAAATAACATGGGAATTCCTATACATGCAAGCAAATAACATCGGACTTCCTATACACGCAAGCAAATAACATGGGAATTCCTATACAAGCAAGCAAATAACAAGGGAATTCCTATACACGCAAGCAAATAACTTGGGAATTCCTATACATGTAAGCAAATAACAAGGGAATTCCTATATACGCAAGCAAATAACATGGGAATTCCTATACACGCCAAGCAAATAACATGGGAATTCCTATACCTGAAAGCAAATAACATGGGAGTTCCTATACCCGCAATAAAATAAAATGGTAGTTACTATACATGACAGAAATGATAATGTGTCGTACAATTATCTAATTCAAAGATCAAGTGATTACATATTCCTGATATCTTATCAAAAGGGAAATACTCTACTCGAAAGCCCATAACAAGGGGATTCCTCCACATGACCGCACAAACCATTGGACTTCCTATACCTGCAAGCAAATAACACGGGAAATCCTATACATGCAAGCAAATAACATGGGAATTCCTGTACACTCAAGCAAAAAAACGTGGCAATTCCTATACATGCAAGCAAATAACATGGGAGTTCCTATACATGCAAACAAATAACATGGGAATTCCTATACACGCAAGCAAATAACATGGGAATTCCTATACATGCAAGCAAATAACATGGGAATTCCTCTACACGCAAGCATATACACGCAAGCAAATAACTGGGGAATTCCTATACATGCAAGCAAATAACATGGGAATTCATATACAAGCAACCAAATAACAGGGGAATTACTATACTTTCAAGCAAAGACCCAGTTAATACCTATACCACAACGAACAGAACCTTGGACTTCCTATAAATCAACGCAAATAACTAGGGAAGTACTATACAAGAAATAATATAACATGGGAATTCCTATACACGAAATCAAATAACATTGGAATTCCTATACAAGCAATCAAATAACATGGGAATTCCTATACAAGCAATCAAATTAAATTGGTATTCCTAAACATGCTAGCAAATTACTATGGAATTTCTATACCTGCAAGCAAATAACATGGGAATTCCTATACACGCAAGCAAATAACATAACCATTTCTTTTATTCAAATCCCAACCACAAATCATGCTATCGTATATTGAACAACCTCTGATTGGCTCATAAAAAATGCCCACGTCAAACGATACATTCATTGTGCAATTCTTATCAAAAACAAAAAAGCTTTATACCCCTTTTTTCCAATGAGAGTTAGCTTTAGCAACGACACACTCCTAACAAACTATTCTTGACTAAAGGCAATTGTCCAAAAAATCAATATTATAAAAATCTATTATAAATAAAATAAGCTTACGAGTAATTAATATTTTATTTTTTGTTTATAAAATTCTCTTATTTTTCCAGTATTTTAAAGCTTCTGAATCTTCGTCGTTTAGAAAGTCTAAAAGATAAGTGGTGGACTGAAAACCCAAATAAAGCAAAGTGTCCACCGGAAGCTTCTACTTCAGAAGGAATTTCTATCGAAAATATTGGTAACTATCCATTTAATTGTTTTGTTTATTCTATATTGCATAAAAAATTTTGTACGTGTAAGACAGCTTTAATGTTTTATTCTTAATCTACAAAGACTGAATCCCTCTGTCAATGAGTGCGAACTCCGTATCAAAGTGTTGTAAATATTTAGTATCATAGGCAGCGTAATCGCGCTGCCTAAGTAAAGAACGGTGTTGGCACAATGTATTTTTATTATTATTTTTCTTTTTTACTTTAGACTAGGGCACTTCGTATCAAAGGAGTTGTGGTAGAAACTTAGAAAAGGGTTCATTTGATTGGAAATTGGAATAGCTAGTGCTCTTTTTAATAGTCGAAAGGGATTGGAAGGCAACTAACATCCCTTCCACGCCCACCATTTCCCCAAAAATATCCAATCAAAATTTTGAGATAGCCATTTTGTTTAGCGCAGTTTATTTCCAAATAGAAATTATGTTTTTGAGGAGGACACTCCCCCACAGCCCCCAAGGCAAGGGTTGTAAGTTATGCCCTGGGGGCATCTAAGGTTTTTTATTGAAAACTTTGTCGTAGAAACTTCAAAAAGGCCTCATTCGAATAGAAATTTAAAGGGCTAGTGCCCTTTATAATAGTCTAAAGTGATTGGAGGGCAACTAACCTCCCTCTCACGCTCACCTTTTCCCCAAACACATTCAATAAAATTTTAAGACATCCATTTTGTTCAACGTAGTTGAAAGTTCTGGAACTTAGGTCTTTGAGGATGACAACCCCCCCCCCAGGCCTCAGGGCAAGGGTTGTAATTTATGCCCTTATAGAAAGTGTTGTCGTAGAAACTTCAAAAAGGGCTTATTTGATTGGAAATCGAAATGGCTAGTGCCCTTTTTGGTATTTGAAAGTGATTGGAAGGCAACTAACACCCATTCCACGCCCACCATTTATCCAAACACATCCAATCAAAATTTTGAGATAGCCATTTTGTTAAAAGTAGTTGAAATGTCCGGAAATTATATCTTTTAGGATGACAATCCCCCCCCCTGCCCTCAGGGAAAGGGATGAAAGTTATGCCCTGGGGGCATATAAGTTTTTTTTTATTGAAAGCTTTGTCTTAACAACTTTGAAAAGGCCTCATTAAATTGGAAATTCAGAGGGCTAGTGCCCTTTTTAATCGTCGATAGTGATTGGAGGGCAACTAACCCCCCTCTCACGCCAACCATTTCCCCAAACACATCCAATCAAAATTTTGAGATAGCAATTTTGTTCAACGTAGTTGTTAGGTCCGGAAATTATGTCTTTGAGGATGACAACCCCTTCACAGCCCTCAGGGCAAGGAATGTAAGCTATGCCCTGGGGCATATAAGGTTGTTATAGAAAGCATTGTCGTAGAAACTTCAAAAAGCGTTCATTCGATTGAAAATTAAAAAGGGTATTGACTGATGAAATTCTGAAAAAAATACAAATGAATATACATTGTCAATTTAATATACATAAACTGATGTTTAGTAATCAAAATGCTAATATTATTTGATTTATTAAAGTTATAAAAGTTAAAACATTTATATTTTTTTCAGGAAAGTGCAAATTATGTTTTGGGCTTGGGAAACAACAGGGGTTTTGAGCCTTAATCATGTTAATTTCTGCTCGTTTTGAGTTTAACTTGGTTATATGTTGTAATTTCTGTTTGTTTTGGGTTTCATTTATTTATCGATGTTGATTTTTGGTAGTTTCACGCTTGGTAGATTATTTCATTGTATTTTTGCTCATTTTTGGTTTAATGGAGTTCTTTACTTTACTTGGAAAACTTATTTTGTGAAAAAAGTTTTTTCTAATTAATTATAATGAGACGGACTATTCTTTTCAAAGACTCTTTTTAGAATCAGCAACGTCCAAACCAATAAACCAAAGTCAAGCCCTTTCTCGTAGGAGTCGTAGTGTCGTTTACAAGTCCTTGTGGTATTTACAATACCTCGAAGAACTTCTGATGCTTCAAAAGTGGTCTTGGCTAGCTATGCAGACGCTCACACCTTACCCAGGTAGCTGGTATTTCTCTGGTTAACAAAGATTAATCACTCAAGTGATAGAAAAAAAGCGGATAGCCTGATTATGCTAGCTGCTGCACGTCTTTTAAGGAAGGGTAGCCAGCCTTTTTCGGGGTTCCGCATAATTTTTGTTGACTTTTCCGCATGTTATGAATGCTATGTCCTCCTTAAAATTGATAAATTTAAATATAACCCCAAATTTCAGCGTTTGAATAGCCTTTAATGATCAAAGAAGAAATTAATAAATTTAATAAAATCTAAGCCATTAAATTTAATCAAAGATACTAATTCAACTTTTTAAAGTGATTCATTTAATTGCAACTTCTTTAATTTATTGAAAAATAGTAGAATTGGTTACTTGCCCTTGATGACAGGTTTCAGTTTTATTCTTCATTTTATGATCTTCCCAAATTATCTTTATCGTGACAGATAGCCTCTTTTGTCATTTTCTTTCACCAAAATTCTTTTTATCTTTGCAATCTAGAGGCTGGCTGAATTTTGTTATATTAACAAACATTATTGACACTTTCATGTATTTCTCACTTCAATGTTTTTGTAAACCACAACAGCCATCCGATCAGATGATTGGGCTTCCTGAAGATTGACTATATTCAATGACATTGAGCAGGCGGAGTATTGTCTGATCCAATCTAAGCGAGGATGGAGCGTTATTCAACCCACAACAATGAAGTTGTCGGAGGAACACGTCGGCCCATATTGTGTAGACATCTCGTGGAGCCTGATAGATAATCTATGATATTGATATTAAGAAAGTCTTGTACGAACTTAGCTCTTTGCTAGCTTGAAGTACATGTTTTTTTCTGTCTTTCTGGTTTATAAATCAATATTATTTCATCTTATGTCTACTTATGGAGACGTTAACTTCATTGGGTTAACCATCCAGAAAAATGATTTCTACTAGCTAGTAAATCTAAAAATAAAAACCTCGGTCAGATTAAATTCTAGTAAAAGACGTATGATTTGTATCCAGGGACCCAAAATAGAAGTTCTAGGTTGGTCTTTGTAATATTTAAGATCTTTGAATAATATTTAACTAGTTCCTAAGTTTAGGGACTCATCTAAACCCAATATGTGCACCAGTGAAACAAACGTCAATCACGAGATTATGGATGCTAAGGTTTCCGTACAAAGGTTTTAACTCCTCATAAAAAATTGTGATGAACCTAAAGGTGCTATTTACCATGGAATAGTGATGTCGTACACTTTGTGAACTGTATTATTTTTGGCATCCAATTGTTTCCAATTCAAAGGGGATATATCTTTGTGTTTAGTATGAACCCTTCAAATGAATTAGTTGTTATTGGGACTGCTTAAACAATCCAAAGTGCTACATAGCTTTCTACCTCGAAGTTATATTTGGCTTTACAATAAGGAGAATGGCCTAAGTCTTCATGATGCCTTTAACATTCATCTAGAATATGGATCATACACTAAGAACGGCAGTATATACGTTTGAACTTTATACCGAGCATTTTCTAAGGCTTAATTAAGTTTTAAATTTATTTGGGTTGAATGGCTTTTCCAGCACACCTCGTAGTTTAGCTTTAGCTTTCCTCAAAGCTTTGAAATTGAGTTAAAATAATTTTAAAAGCTCTTTTCAATCAATCATGAGATTTTCCAATAAATCCAGTGTAACTGCATCCTAGTTATTACAAAAGATACGAATAACCAGAAATAATGAGGCTAATGGGAAGCTATTTTTTGAAAGCTTGATGTTACCTTACTATTGGTGCTTGCATTCCACTCTAAAAATTCAACCGATTTAAAGGGGAAATATATATGTCTGAGATTCATCTTTAGGTGGAGTTTTTATTATCATTTTTGCTCTTCCTTGTCATCTTTTTCTTTTTTAGATTGAGTTTTCCTTGTCTTCTTTTTTTTTCACTTTAATTTTCATTTTTACACAAATTTTTGCACCTAAAGACGATTTCTTATTTTGTCCTTCATTGTCATTTTTGCTTTTTTGTGTCACTGCCACTTTTGCTTTCGATATTCAAGTAATTTTCACTGTCTTTATCATTTCTTTTACAGAACTCTTTCACTTTTATCTTTAGAGAAAGCTTCCATTGTCCTTTTGTTTCTTATTGTCCTTTTTGTTCCTCATTTTCATTATTTTACTTACTTTTTTTGTCGGAGTTTTCTTTGCCATTTTTTTACATGCCTATCATTTTCATTATTCATCGTTAATGTCATTTTGGTTTTGTATTTTAGGTGGAGTTTTCATCGTAATTTTTGTCGGCATTATTCTATCGATCATCGTTTTGATTATCGAATACATATATTACAAGTACTTTCACAAAGAGGATGGTGATGATGATGAGTACGTTGCCAACGCATCCACTACAGTTGCCACCCCTAGTGATAAGACGAAAAACAATGATTGGAATAGTAAAATTATGTAAGATTTAATTATTTATGTTCACGGTTGCTTTAGAAATAAAATGAAAAGAAAAGATATTTAATGTACAGAGCACTTCCTTTGCAGTTTCACTTATAGGATATACTGATTTCTGTTATTTAATTACTCCGATTTGGTCTTTAGGAATAATTTAAAATTTTAATAAGAAATAATTCTATCCTAGCTAATGTTCTCTGAAATATCCATTATTCTCACAGACCCCTTTAGTCTCTCATTTCTCTATATTTCCTGAATTAACAAAAAGCATAGGATGCCTTAAATGAACAAAGTGGGAAAGAAGCTTATTAAAAGCCCATGGTAAAAAGAAAAATCCAAAATTTATATTAGTACATATTTCAAAAATTTTAAACATTATATATATACACATATAAATATATATAAATATATATATATATATATATATATATATATATATATATATATATATATATATATATATATATATATATATATATATATATATATATATATATATATATATATATATATATATATATATATATATATATATATATATATATATATATATATATATATATATATATATATATATATATATTACCGAAAGCCCAGCAGCTTCGCCACCGTGCCCCGGGACTCGGCTTGCGGCAGGCTTCTATATAGAGATTCTAACTGTTGCTTGTCTTCTAAACGCAGACAATTTGAACCTTTTCTTGATGTCATAGCGCCCAAATAGACTTAACTTAGAAGTATTGCTTTTGTGAAGTTACCTTAATTTTTTCCTTGGCTTGTCTTTTCTCTTTATGAAAGACATATCGCCGAACCTTAGTTTCTTTTAATTGTTCCGGTGATGGGACCATAACTTCTTCTTTTGTCTTTTGTCATTACGAGAGAAATCTCACCAAACTTTTGTTTCTTTTAATTGTTCAGGACAAAAACTTTTTTTTCCAACGACTTATCTAGTCAAGGTTTTTGATTTTCAAAGGTATGGTAGGAATTGATGACTACCTTTGTTTCTTTCAATTGTTCAGGTGGTGGGACAAAAACTTCTTCTTTTACCTTGGCTTGTATTTTGTCACTATAAAAGACCTATCGCCGAACCTTTGTTTCTTTTAATTGTTCATGTGGTGGGGAAAAAACTTCTTTTTTTTCCAACGGTTTTCCTAGTCCAGGTTTTTGATTTTCAAAGGAATGGTAGGCAATGATGACCTGATACATGTCAAAATTCAAAACCCAATCATTATCGCTATCATTTTCAATTTGTTTGGTTCGTTTAACCTCGGCTTTTGTTTCGTCAGTATGAAATACATATTAGTTAACCTTAATTTTTGTAACAAAGGCGTGGTAGGCATTAATGACCATGTCTTCTAGCCGTGTACGTCTTTGCTCTTCATTTTCATATTTATCACGTCACCACTTTTATTCTAACCACGTGTGTCTTTACTCTTCATTTTCGTTTTCGACGTGCTCACTTGCTTGGTGTCGCATGTTTTCTAACCGCATGTCTTCTTGCTGTTCATTTTCATTTTTGACAGCCTGTAGTTTTCGCATATCTTCTAAACGCCAGTGCCTTTGCTCTTCATTTTTATCTTTGACACGCTTATGGTTCTTGAATACTTCAAACTATTTAGCAATAGCCTTTACTTTAGCTGCCCGTATTGGTGTTTTCACAATTGATGGTCCAGGTTGTCGATTTTCAACTCTTACTACGTTTGATAGTTCAGGTGTCGGTTCCAAAGAATCAACATCTATAGTAGATAGATAGATAGATAGATATTGAACTATATCTAGCAAAAGAACTATCACAAACCCTAGTGGGTCGAATTCTTATTTCTTAGTAAAAAAAAATACAATAACAAAAATAATAAAACGTAAACACACGAAAGTTTCTTTAAAAGTTACAGTTTACAGTTACAGTTTCGTTAAAACTGTAACGAAAACACAACAGGTAACAGTCAGAAAATACAAATTAGAAAAGTCATAAATATAGGTCATAATTATAAAATATTATAAAGGTAATAATGTAAAAAGATAAAAAGGGTAACAAATAAAATAAACAAATATTGAAAAAAAAAAAAAAAAAATACACAAAACAGTTTAAATTTTTGAAAAACTTACGGGTTGTGATTTTGGTTGATTTTATTTGTAAAAAAGGGAACAAAGGTCTTTTATAACGTAGGGTAGAAAAGGTTATGGGAAGAAGGATGGGGATGGATTGAGACACTATACGGGGTTGGCAATTTCTTATGAGTGAGTGGTGGCTAGAAAAGAGGTTTCCAGTACGAGCGTTTATATGTGCTGACTTCCCAAAACGGAGGCATAATTTTTTTCTTCTGGACTTGAGGGTATCAAGTTTTGAAGTTTCAAGGAGGTAGGAATATG
This sequence comes from Artemia sp. Qi Xiang Cuo, assembly GCF_049724085.1. Lineage (NCBI taxonomy): Eukaryota > Metazoa > Arthropoda > Branchiopoda > Anostraca > Artemiidae > Artemia > Artemia sp. Qi Xiang Cuo. The sequence goes on along the minus strand of NC_142797.1, from coordinate 29,105,868 downwards.
GGACCTTGCCTTCTGTATAAATAATCCTCTGGGCTCTTTTTTGAATATTCTCGAGTTTTTAGTTGCTTCAATTAGAGGCCCGGATGCCAGACAGGACAAGCGTACTCGACCAAAGGACGTACAAAAGAAATATATACCTTTAGTAAATGAGATGGGGGGCAACTCAATTTATGCAGAAATTTCAGAAGACAGAGTGACAAGTTTGCTTGACGGAGAATGTTATTTACATGGGTGTCCCACTTCAATTCAGAAGATATGGTAACACCTAGGAGTTTAAAGGAAGAAGCTGAAATCTCAGGAGGAATAGGATGAAGGAAAAGAGGAGGGGACTTTAGGAAACTGACAGATAATATGGTGAATTTACAAGGATTAACCGTCATATCAAGAGAAGAAACCTCGCCTGCAATGTCATGGAGAATACCCATTGGATTACTATAAATATTTTTATAACACGTCTCTACAACTGTTAGGTCGTCGACAAATTTTCACCGTCAGGACAATCCATTGAAAGGCCTTTGATCGTGACGGAGAACAGGAGGGGGCCATTAATAGTACCTTGGGGAATACCATTGGGAAAACTAAGGTGGCTGGAATAGCAATCTTGATGTTTGTCTGCCTTTGATATATGGTACGAATATATTATGGTTAACCAGGTCGAAAGGCTTTTGTAGGTCAACAGAAATTAGGTTTAGCCAGGTGTTTGGTCTCCCAAGTAGTATCCCACTGGAGTCAACGAGGTGGATAAGGTAATGTGAAATGGATGTAGATTTAAGATTTCCAAAATGCCTAGGATCAACAAGGGGATGGACTTGGTCCCTAAACCAGTCAGCAAGAAAGTTTTCATCTAATTTTGAAAAAATAGAATTCAGAGAGATAGGACGAATGCCATCAAAGCCAAGCTTACCGTTTTCTTTTTTATTTGAGTTATGAAACCTTGTTTCCAAAGGGAAGGAAACAGTCCAGATTGAGTGCATTGATTAAAAAATAGAAAGGGGCTTTGAGAGGTAATCACTAAAGGCTTTAATAAGTGGAACAGGAATATCCAGTGGGCAAGTGTTTGTTTTTTTTAATTTTTCCATTTTTTTACCACGTTAAATGGGGAAATGTTAGGGAAATTAAAGGGGATCGCAACACTAGGATTTACATAAAATAGGGGAGGGAGCCTTTGGGCAATTGAAGCAAGGAACTTTTTCAAATTATTTGCTGTTGTCTTTGGAGGTTCATCTAAGAGCTATGTAAATGTGATAATGTGATATGTAAATGCTATGTAAGCTATGTAAATGTGATAGAAAAGTATATGAACCTCAGCCCGAACTATTTGCTTATCTGCCTCTAGAAAGTCCCATGACATCATACTTAATGTTTTGTTAAACCAATCTTTTAAAGTTTTGCTTTAACTACAAATTTTATTGGATAACATTTTTTTTAATTGTATTTTGATAAAACTTGTTTTTTGGGTGTTCATCTCTCAGTTGAAATTTTTGCGTCAACCATAATTGGATCTTATCCTCCTGAAATAGAAAGATGGAAGTAATTCTCTGCTCGAAAGACCTTATTCCATCCAGTAGGCCATCTCTCTGATTGCCCTATGAAAAGTGTAAGACCCATTATAATGAACCACTTTAAGTTAGAGTGTTTAACCGTCTCTTGGCACAGCTCCAGATGCTAAGGACCAGAGCTACTAGGGCAGGTTGTAGCATCAGTGAAACCAGCTGCTACCAGTAAACTTTTTTGTTTTATTTTGTAAACTACTTCCTTTGGCAAGTACCTCTGCTCATTTTCTTTCGACGAGATTTTCTCCCTGTGGCTGTTTGACACGACCCCAAGATAGAAATGTAAGAACAGTTCTCTCTTAATATCTAAAGAAAAAAATATGCAGGACAAAGTACATAAAAAACTGTCCTCGTTGGCGTTGTTGGCTCCTTTCTGTGAAAGTACAACAGATGTATACAAACTAATGATTTAGTCTTGCTAATTTGAGGAACTAGTGGCATATTGCACACTCTTAATATGACATATGCTGCAATTTATATTTGAAAAAACAACAAGAGCCCAATATTTTTTTTGTGTGTTAAAATCTTAACTAGTTACCAAAAATAAAACAAAAATCTATTTTTTTCTTAATAATACTGTTTTATTTTGGTTTTGATATAAATTGCTATTTACTGATAGAATTAAGCTGTAAAATCACTGGTAGAATAAAAACCTTTTGCTTCTTCGACGGGAAGGTCTAGTTTAGTGTTGAGTCTTTATTGTTAACATGTAGTCTGGCAAAAGCTCCACTGTGAAAAGTAACAATTCAAATGTGTTTCTGTGTAAAAATGTGTAAATCTAATTTTCTTTTCTTTTTTTAGGAAAGATGAAATTTACCCCGTAACAGCTTGGTAGAAGTAAATGACGATGAAAGATTTTAAAGGAAGAAAACTATAGAGCAGATTTAAGCCTAAATGTTTAGTTGTAGAATATAGAAAATCTCGGTCCTTGTTTGGAATGTTTATTCCTATTAAATATTTCCAGCAAAGAACCTAAGAATGCCAATTATAGGGCCCCATACTTGCTGAACTTTCCGGCGTTTTTTTTTAACAGCCTCAAAACAGTTTTCAATTGTTTGAATGATAAAATTTTTAGAAGAGGGGCTTGGTAGTCCTGGTGAAAACACGTTGGTAAAAATTCATCTATGGAATTAACCCCAAAACTATTTTATTTATCACAGCGTATTCCTTCCATCGCATCTTTGGTTTTGAGTTAAGCTTACTATGCTATATCTGCCCCTCCTTACTAGATGATAAGCACATTAAAAAAAAAAAATTAAAAATGACTGCTCCAGTACTAATCACTGCAGTCCAGGAGTCAAATATCTGTATAGCTCTTTGTTTTTATTCCCATTTTGCTTTTTTTGAAAACTAGCATGCATGTGTTAACCGGATGATTGAAATAACAAACAATTTATATGGCTATGAGGTTTAATCCCTCTCTCTCTCTCTCATTTTTATTTTATTTATTTTTTTAGTCAACGTTAAACCTGAATATAAATACTGCAGGATGATAGCTCCCTGCTTATTTCAGAAATTTTTTTTCTTTCTTAACACAAAATATTAAATTTTGCTTTTAAATATTAAAATTATTTTAAGGAGAGGTGCTGAATCCCCCTTAAATTTTCTTGCTTTTTACGCTAAAGTTTTGCTTTTTGACACTGCTGAACCACAAAAGCCGTTGAATCGCAATGAGAAGTATTTTTAAAGCAATCTAAAACTTTAGCATAAAGAGCAAGAGATTGGGGAGGGGGAAACCCTCCTCATATCAGAAATAATTTCTGTTTGTTTTATGTTTTAATTCTGCTCCTTACATTCATTTGTAACAACTTTTTTTTTATTTAATTTTGAACTAAATTGGTAAGAAATTGTAGGAAAGGAATTTGAGCAACATAATTCTTTTATAAATTCTAATGTACAATTGATACTGACACGGATTTTAAAGAAGAAGCAAGAAATGACTAAACCCTTTTAAATAAGAGGATTAATAACTATGCCCAGAAATATGTCTACACTTAGCAAAAATTTCTAAAAGAGAGTAATCTTCTAGAAAAGAATTTTTCATCTAAGATTCTGGTAAATTGTACGAAAATACTTGATTTTCTGTTTAAACGCTACTACCTTTTACCAAAGAGCCCGAGCCAATAAATGGAAGGCGCCCCAAAAGTCAGACACATATGTAGGGGAAAAGGGTCTTCGGGTCAATCCCAATTCATTCCCTATTGCTTCCCCACCACTTTTGTATATATATTTTTGAGTACAGAAATTTTGCATTTTAAAAATGACACTATAAGTTATTGCACCTGAAAATAAACATGTTATAATTTATTTCTATTCTGAATGCATTCAGTGCAACTTAATTAATTAGATATCCGGCATTTCTAGAAACCTCCTTTTTAATATCCGTGGAAGTGCGGTAGAAGCATATTCAGCATACTGCTTCTCTTAGTAGATAATTTGTTTGGCTTTTTGGCTAATTGGCTATTTGCGAATTTTAATGAAAATAGCTGTTCTTATTGGCTAATTTATTTGGTGATCTGTCAACTAATTTCATCTGAATATTGAACTTGTTTAGAAGCTGTCGTTTCCTTTTTATGTTTGGACAAAGTAGAATCAGCAATGGCATTGTTCGATAAGCTAAATCCTAGCTTAAATGTTCCATGGCATGAACTAAGACAGATGTGGCTTTTTACTTTCTTTAATTACTTCTTAATTAGTTTTTTTAATTTTTTTTTCCTACTTTTTTACTTAATACTTTATTTCTTAAATTAAGTAACTAATTTCTTAAATTACTCATTTTCCTACTTATTTTCTTATATTGTCAGTTATAATTTATAAATCTAGAAAAATCATTTTAAAGGAAAACGCCGGCTAAATATAAAAGATTTCACTTTCTCATATACTTTTCAATTTCAAATTTGGCTTTGTTTGGAGTAAGTGTTGATGTTCATTAGATCGCCCAGTGGGATAATGTTCAGTCATTTATTAATCTAGACGTAACATTTTAAAGGAAAACGTGGGCTATATATAAAAGAATTCACTCTCCCACATACTTTCAATTTCAAATTTGGCTTTGTTTGGAATGAGTGTTGATCATCATTAGATCGCCTACTGGGATCATGTGCACCCGAAGGTAAACCCAAAGTGATCATCCTTAATTTTAAGTTCTCTTCACTCCTTAAATAGATGGTGTTCTAACTAAGAGAAATCATGGTATTATGTAATACTATGTGTTGTTTACATATTGATAAACATATAAATTGACACGTTTATTTAGAAAAATGGCACCTAGTCGGCCATAGAACAAAGAGGCATTTTTCAGTATCGAATTTTCAAATAAAACAGTAAGATTCAGCAAATGGGAAAGCTATTTATAAATAATAGATCATACATTTGTCCTCTACTTGTATGTGCCACTGTTTACCATCTATACATTATTTAATAAATAAAAAAAGGTTTCAAATGTAACTGGATAAAAGGGTAACCTGCGGCAGCAAATATTTTTTATAGAGTAGACGGAACAATACACGCATTAGCCCATACCTAAATATATACCTTCTCTTATTTTAATGCGCTCATTAAATTTAGAATTTTATCGTTCAGGTTGTTTTATGGTTAACACTAACTTTTGAACGAAATGTATAGTACCCATACTCAAATACAAAGATTGGAATATATTAGGTGCAGTAGTGCCAATTGGGGCTTAGATGTGCGTTTGCCCCTATACTTCCCCAATTCCCTCAAGATTTTTGAAAAAAATAGCATTATCATTGAAGATGCCGTTTTTCGGCATTTTTATTGAAAAAATACTAACGAAAACGGATAAAAATTGCTCCCCCTAGACATTGATAAATACGTTCTCAAAACATGGGCACCAATACAAAACGAAATTCAGTGGCTACATTTTAACGAATTGGTGCCACTGATTAGGACATATTCTGTTTAATTCGTTAATAACAACTGATACATTGTCACAGAGCCTTCAACTTTGAAAGAATCAGGAATTATTGATCTGCGTGGTTCTTTTTTACAATTTCTCCTCTTTCAGTATTTACTATAAGAAAAGGAGAAATTTTCAATGGTTCCTTGTTCTTACATCGAGCCATCCTCCATTCGACTCTGCCTGCCAGTAAACAGAAATAATCATGGGTAGCGCAATAGCGCTATAGTTGAAAGGTCAAGTAACTACGCCTATGAGAATGAACCCCCTCTCTCCACTTAAGGCCTTAGTGGCAAAAATTATAAGTTATGTAATTTACCCATTGTTTACGTGTAGCATTTGTTATTTTGAAGGTGGGGGGAACATTTGACCTTGGTGTTGAAAAAGGCTATGGAATGTAAAGGTGAAGGTTTCGGGGAATGCTTAGGGGAGGGTTGAACTATTTCAAAATGCATTGTGTGCATGCAGGTTGTCCTACTTGTGATTGTTACTGCAACTTCTCGGACTAGTGATTGTGCCTACATATGACTGTGACTACTTGTAACTGCAACTTTGACTACTCGCTACTGCTACTAGTGCTACTACTACTGTTACAAATATTACTACTAGTTCTACTTAAACTACCATTATTGTGCAGGTTGTCAAAATGGCATAGATGTAATAACTAAGTTATGGAATAGGTAATTAAGTTTCAATTATTAGCGAAAGCTGAGGGAATTTAAAACTAATTCGAAGTAAACTAGAATATCCAGATTGTTAAAAGAGTGTATGTGCATTATCCCAGGAGAAAATCATGGTATTATGTTGGATGTTCAGGGTATAGTTTTCGGGATGTTAACCTAAAACAAAAGACACCGCGCGCAAACAGTTTTATCCAAAGGATGTATCCGCGATATCTCAGGAATGGCTAGTGGTATCAACTTAAAATTGTCAGGGAATGTTGAGAGGGGAAACTAAACTAAATCAAAATACTGTCAAGGTTGTCAAAAAGGTGTATCTGTGATACCATAGGAAATGTTAAGTGTAACGTAATTAGAAATCAAAAGAATATACATTCCTCATTCGGACTAATAGTTAAGAAAACGTCAGTCTCATTTTTAAATAAATCCCAGCTAAAATCACGGCATTAGCGTTCATTCAATTTACCTAATTAAGGTAGTCACGAAATGTGCACTAGTTTCACTTTTTACAGCAAGCAATTAGACTGGATTTGCCACGTAACGAGTTCCTCTAGAAGAAGGTTAAAATAATTATAATGCTAAGATTGTCGTTTAGCGTCAGGCAAAGTAAATTTTTACGCGATTAATGAAAAACAAAGAATAGTAAGCCCCATGTTAGAATATTTTTTTGCTTGTTGAAAGAAGATCTATTGCCCTATTAACAAAACAATGTTTCATTTAATTGAGAAACAAAGTTTCGTTAATATAAAGAAAAATCACCTGCCTCGAAGCGATGGGTAACTTTTAAGAAAATATAGAAAATTGTAGTTTAGTGCATCATAAAAATATTGAATACAAGGCTTCAGTAGAACTAAATAATGCAAAGTAGGACATAACCATTGGAGTACCGGGTACATAACAATGAGTAATCTAGTCCAAGCATAGGACAGGCTTTGGCAAAGGCCAAAGACCTAAACAAGAGAATATACCTAACAAAATAAGCATTTTACAGTTAGTCTTGTATTACCAGTGGTTTCTGAAAGAAGTTAGTCAAAACGTTGTTTAGACTCAAGTCTTACCCAGCCTGTTGAAGCAAAAATAAGCACATAATTGCTTAGATTCTAGTGACATTTATACTAATGCTTAATAGACTCGTTTTGCGATAGTGTTGATCTGCAGACTCTCGTATGTTAAAAATATTGTGCCCATATCTGTATTGAAGCGTCATCATGTCGTCTTCATGTAAGTATTTAATAAATCCTTTGTATTCTTAATTGAGTCCGTCTATGCTAGTATATCTCAGATTAGTACCGTCTACGATTATATCTCAGTAGTGTCTACGATTCGTTTCCATAAGGAAATTGATTTCGACCTAATTCAAAACTCTTAAGGATGACCTAGTAACTGACTTCATTAGACTCTGTGGCTATAGCATTGTGTGAATGTTTCTTAAAGAGCAGAGTCTAGGGAAGAGGCCGAGAAAATAAAATTGATCTTGAACTATAAGCAAAATAATACTAAAACCTCCCGGATCAATAACCCACAAGAAATCCTTCCGGAATTACGTTGCGGATGTGCCCATATCTGTATTTTAGCGTAATCCTGTCTTCTTTATGGACCAAAAGGATGAATGTAACAATATTGACTGTAATTTAGTTGTTTACACAACAGCCCAATATTTCGTACAGAGCTTCTATGTCCTAACCCAAGATATCGTAAAGCATGGAGTCATATTTAAGCATGAGAGCTCGCCCCAATCTAGCCATAAAGCATAAAAGATACAGATGAGCCAAGGAAATTTCAAGCTGAACAAAATCCGAAAGTAGATCCTGCTGGTGCATCTCGGCTGGATCCTCAGGTCTCAAACAGCATCGTTTGAGACGCACACTATTTAAATCCTGCACCTTCAGAAAATATCTAAGCCTAAATAAAGGGGAGGACATTATCGCATGAGTGAGTATAGAGGTCCTCAATCTCACATGCCATGTTCAATCCTCATCTCTCTAAACATTGTTTATGCACAGCTGCGCGGCTATGGGGCTGCAAAACGCGTTTCTTATACAGCGCAGCTGTACACGAGCAGTAAAAGGCATAGAATCTTAAAGGAAATTTAGACCTTGTACTTAACCAAGTAGTCTAATGCTACACTGAAGTTTATATTAATTTTCTCTTATATAAAATATAGTATTAACTGGTTTGATATTATCGTTTGGCTTGCCCGCTACTGATTTACCTATTAGTGATTGCTGTTAAGTGAGCCAATTATTTTATGTATTATTGTTTTTATGTATGGTTACTTACTCATTATAAAGCACATTTGATTCTACCTAGAAATTTTTATTCTAGGAACTGGCATGAACTGATACAAGTTGATTGCCAGAAGTATACAGTTCAGTCTGAATACAACCAAGTAGCATATATCATCACATTTCGTCAACCAACGAAGAGTACTCAACACACCAAAAAAGCCCTAGATGACCGTTGCCAAAAAGATGACACAGTTACAACAATCAGTAGATAGATAACCCAGCCAATAACTCACGACAACTGACATTCCCAAATGTCTTAAGCACCTCAAAATTAATTAAAAATAAACATATTAACTATCTTTAAAACCCCAGCCATCACCGAAGTAATTTCGGAGAACAAACCCCTCAATGACTGTGATTACCCTCATATTGATTTAGAGACATTATATCGAAAAAGAATTTTGAATCAAGTTTCAATCAAATCTCACCAATCAATTCTGTGACCCTTTGAAGGGACAATAAACCTATCCATTGTCAATATGGAACAATTCACTTTCGAACAATTTTACATAGTAAATATGAACTATGAAATTATATACAAATTTCCAGAAACAATGTGCCCAAGAATACACCCAAGAAGATGCCGAACTTATGAACAATTAACCCGTCCAAACACATACCCAGTGAATGTCAATGCATCATAGAGAAGAACAGGATAAAGGTATTAATACAAGCTTTAAGGTAAATACCTTACCCCTATATAATTTATCTTCATCATTAAGTGAAATAAAATTAGAATATTAAACACGACGTGGGTCTCCTATGTAGGGTATGAACTATAACTATCACCGTCAAAATTTCTACGTCAAAATTAAAACAATGCATTTCTGATTTTACAAATGATTATCATATACACAGAAGAACAATTACCCCAGTGAATGACTACACATTGGTTTTCTATAGAGACACGTAGAATTATGAAATAGGTATGAAATTATAAGTATCAATTAACTAAACTAATAAGTAATCTTGTCCAATTATGTAAAGTAACGAAGAGACATTTCAAATTTTTATTTACCAGAAATTAGGTTGAAACTTATTATCATGTATGTTCAGTCACTCTTAGCATATGTTGTTGTTTATGTAAAACCTTAATGACTATTTCTATACCCCAAAAAGGTTAATGTTAGGTAAAGGTATCATTTTAGTATTAGGTGAAATAGAAAATATTTAGACTTCCATGGCGTAAATGTTAGCAACAGAACTAAAATATAGAACATTAGTTTGGTGAAGGGATTTCTATTATAAATGCAGCAAAGGTGCCACAAAGTAATCAGGAGAGTATAAGATTTCTAACATGTAGTAGTTGCCTAAGAGCCAGTCAAACTTGTAGAATGAACTAAATTAAAATTCAAAGTAAGATAAAAACTTAATGGTGGGATACATCATTCAACGATGGGAAGTGAAATCTATACCTTAATTAGAAATCAGAAATATAAATCCCTTTTTTGAACTAAGTTTTAAGAAAAAAATCAGGATCATTTTTGAATAAACCTCAACTAAAATCATCGCATTAGCGTTCATGCAATTTAACTAATTAAGGTAGTCGCGATATATACATTGGTTTCACTTTTTACAGCGAGCAATTAGACCGGATTTGCTTCGTAAAAAATTCCTCTAGAAAGTGGTTAAGATAATTATAATGCTAAGATTGTCGTTTAGCGTCAGGGAAAGTAAATTACTACGCTATTATTGAAAAACACAGAATATTAGTCCCATGTTAGAATGTCTTGTAGCTTGTTGAAAGAAGATTTATTGCGCTATAAACAAAACAATGTTTCATTTGTGCAAACAAAATTAGCCCATTGAAAAACAAAGTTTCGTTAAAATAAAAAATTCATCTGTCTTGAAGCGATGGAAAACTTTTAAGAAAATATAAAAAATTCTAATTTATTGCATAATAAAAATACTGAATGCAAGGCTTCTCTATAACAAAATAATGCAAAATAGGATATTAACAATTGGAGTACCAGCTGCATAACAAGGGTTAAACTAGTCCAAGTGTAGGACAGGCTTTGTCAATCGTCAAAGATATATTATATATTATATATTATAGTAATAATATAAATAATGACAAAATAATATAATAAGTAATATAATATTAATATAGTACAATATAATTTTAATATAATATTACTAATATATTATTATAAATAATATTTAAAATTTTATATTAAATATATATTATATATGTATAAATATACTTATATAAGTATTTACGAAATGTTTTCCCAATTCCCCTTAGATTTTGAAATATTCATTTTTGGTATTTGTTTTTATTCGTATTCTATATTTTGTGTTTTTCTATTACTGTGAAATAAGAAATAAAAATTTTCAATCACTAGAAAATATTGACATTTTATTATTTTTATAATTTCTTTTAATTTGAGTATTCATTATCAAAAATTAAGAAAGGCTAAATTTTTAAGGGTTGCTTTTTCTGACATGTAGCCATCCTCTATTCTATTTCGCCTCCCAGTAAACAGCAACAATTGTTTCGTAAGAAGATGAAATTTAAGCTTCTGAATAGGGTGATGAGATGAGATACATTAATGTGTAAAATATTTTTCGTGTTAATACTTTTCGTGTTTCACATACACAATTCACATAAAAGAGTAGCTCATCTATTAGAAAATTTGGGAGCACTGGATAAACCCATAATGAAGGAAACTGCAAAATTGCACACCCTTTAAAAAAACACCAAGCAAAACTTTCAGTCACAATACTGCGCGATTCAAAAGTTATTTTTTCTAATTCAGAAGTCTGTTTTCAAAAAAATACCCACAACTATCAGGATCATCTCGAACCAAAGATGGTTCCAACCGCGAATGGGATGACGGAAACGATGGATTGAAATAAAGAATGATTTTGAAGCAATTGTTTTTACCATCATTTTATTATATTATATGACACAAGAAAAGGGGTAGCTATACTTCTTCAATTAACAAATAGGTTATTTTCTTCACTACATCAAAAGCTTCTTCAGATTTTTTTTCTTTTTACCAAGCTGTTACTGGGTAAACTTCATCTCTCCTGAAAAAAAAATATTTCAATTATTAGAAATTAGATTTTTCACTTGAATTAAAAACTGAATAGGTTTGGCTTGGTTTAATCAGTTTGCAACAAGTCAACTGTAATAATCTTGAATTATACTAGGAGTGGATCTATGGGAAATGTTCAAAAATAATTTATATTTACGATGGACTCTTCAAAACTAATTCTATTAGCCTATATGCATCATGCAAATAATATTCAGTTCGCTAAATTGGTGCTTTAATATTGTCAAGTCGAACACTGCCATAATTGAATTTTTATGCCAAAAGCGTAACGTCATATATTAGGTTTTCTTCAGCCTCATGGAAATGAAATATCTTTAATATAACTGATGAAACTTGGAAAACAGATTTATAATCAAACAGTTCGTGGTAACGAACTGTAAGTAAGGAGCGACTCGGCTCAATAGTAACCAAATCTCTAAGAACCAGCAATTTGATACCAATAGATACATCAATAGAATCAAATTTTTATGCTGGTTTTAAATGTATAAGTTTCATCAAGTATAGTCTTACCAAGAAATTATTAAGCGCCTGAGAAAATTTGCCTTATTTTCGAAAAAAGAGGATAAAAACCCATGAAAGTCATAGAACTTTAATGAAAATCACAACATCAAATTCAGTGTGTCAGAGAACCCTACTATAGAAGTTTCAAGCTCCTATCTGCAAAAATGTGGAATTTTGTATTTTTTCTCAGAAGAAAGATCACGGATGCGTGTTTATTTGTTTTTTGTTGTTTCTTTTATTTCCCGAGGGGTGATGGTATCGATCCAGTAGTCCTAGAATATCGTGAGAGGGCTCATCTGAACGGAAATTATAAGTTCTAGTGCCCTTTTTAAGTGACCCAAAAAATTATAGGGCAACCTGGCATCCTCCCACGCTCATTTTGTCTCCCAAGTCACCCAATCAAAATTTTGAGATGGTCATTTTGTTCAGCATAGCCAAAAATCTAATAAATATGTCTTTGAGGATGACTTAATCCCCCATAGTTCCTTGGGGAAGGGCTGCCAGTTATGAAGTTTGCCCATTGTGTACATATAGTATTGGTTAATGGGAAGTATACAGACATTTCAGGAGAGATTTTATTCTGGTGGGGGAGGGGCAAAGGAGGGGGTTACGGGGGAAGATCTTTCCATGGATGATATTTCTTTGGAGGAAGAGACATTTTTAAGAAGGGGGCGCCGGATTTCCCAGCATTATTTAAAAAACGATCAGAAATTATAAAAAAAAAGTTTTTTTTCAACTGAAAGTAAGGAGCAACATTGAAACTTAAAACAAACAGAAATGAATAAGTATATGAGGAGTTCGCCCCCTAGTCAATACCTCGCCCTTTACGCTAAAGATTTTTAGTACTTTCAAATAGCTATCTATTCTAATTAACCGGCCTTTGTGATTCAGGGTTTTGTGATCCGAACAAAATTCGAACTTTAGCCTAAAGCGCGAGGTATTGACTAAGAGTAAACTCCCTAATATACGTAATAAAAACATACAAATATAAAAGTTCATTACGTATGTTAATTCGTAAGTTACGTCAGAAAAAAATTTCGAGAAAGCCATTTAGCCAAAACAAGTAAAATTAATATGCAAGTTTCATTCTGATTATTCATGTACGGTGAGCCAATATCAAAGCTGCATTAATTCAAAAACGTTCAGAAATTAAATATAAAAACAAGTTTTTTTTTTAACTGAAAGTAAGGAGCGATATAAGAACTTATAACGAACAGAAATTATTCCGTATATGAAAGGGGCTGTCCCCTCCTCAACGCCTCGCACTTTACGCTAAAGTTTGACTCTTTCACACAACTTTTTTTTTTAAAACAATAAATACCTTTAGCGTAAAGAGCGAGGCGTTGAGGAGGGGGCAGCCTCTTTCATATACGGAATAATTTCTGTTCGTTTTAAGTTTTAATGTCGCTCCTTACTTTCAGTTCCTTACTTTCAGTTTTTTTTTTGTTTAATATTTACTTAAATTCATAGAATTCATAAGAACTAGGACTTGAAAGAAAATACAAAATCGACGCAAGAAAACACGATTAAGAGCAGAAAAGTCCTCAAGTATCCTTCAGGAAATAAAAGACTAATTTATAAGGTTCCTAATAGTCTTTCACTGGCCATGAAATCCACAATTTTTAGTGTACAATTTCAATTCTCATAAAACCCAATGTAAGATCAGTTTTTAGTAATGCGCTAATTTTTTAGAATTCTAAAAATTTAGGGAAGCATTACTAATCAGTTTATTTGAACCAATTTTTCATGTATATGGTACAAAAACTGCGAAGCAATAACATTAAATATTTCGCTTTAAATTTTATCTTCACTCTTTACTTCCCTCAGAAAGCTTCTTTTTTATTATTAATTATGGGATGCCGTCTGCTTTAAATTTTACTTTCAACTTAGACGCTTTAAGAGTTAATGTTCTAACACAAGAGCAATTTGACTAAAATTTACTTTTCTTTTTTTCAACGCTTTGAGAAATAGTCATGGATTTCCAGTAAACAGGGCTGTTTTCCGTTTGAATATTTTGCAAGGTAGTTGGTGAATAAAAAGTTTAATATTATAAAAGTAGTAACCAAGATTCCATTTTGCTTGCAGGTATAGCAATTTCCATGCTATTTGCTTGCAGGTATAGGACCATGCTATTTGCTTGCCTGCTATTTAGGTCATTGACTTACCAAGGTCAACCGGACCGGTTTCTGGTGGGTATAGTCTGGTTTGGTAGGTACAATCTGGTTAGGTGGGTATAATCTGGTTTGGTTCAAGTTTTTCTGACACAATTTACCGGATTTCTAATTCACGGTATACATGTCTTTTTTAGGGTAAGCCCCGTGTTAGAAAACCAGCGTGTCTTGTTTCGCTATTACTACGAACGGTAGTCTATTTCGTGATATACATGGTTTTTTTTCTGACGCAATTTACCGGATTTCTAATTCACGGTATACATGACCGGCGCGTCTTGTTTAGCTGCCAATATAATCAATTATTTCATTCCAGTTTTTATAAACCAGTAATGTCCATAACTTAATTTACGTAGACAATGAACGATATTAATTAATGTTTTGAATAATAGGAGTGTGAATGATTCTAATTAGTGATTGGATAGTATTACGGTGGAGAAAAAAAGGATTAAACTGATTAACAGTTAAGGTAACCCCGAAGGGGTTGTTAACTCAGGTAATTTGTTACTTGACCTAGCTTTACCTCTCCGATGTGGTCTGTATAATACACAAGTGACGTTTGAAAAGTATTGTCAATTTAAAATAGGATCTAACGTTCCCTTCGTTCCCCCATTTCTGAGGGGCAGGGGAGAGTAGGAGAGGGGAGGGGGAGTCAATTTTGGAGGTATAACAAGTACCATTCATTGCGATCGTAGCTCTATGTTGGCTCGTTTTAAATACTTCAGCTTGTCTATTCATTTGTGTTAAATAAAAATCTTGAATCTGGAAAATGAAAAAATAAGTATTTAAACAAAATGTACGATGCTGCTAATTAAGGAATAGTAGACTACACTCAGGATTTTTTGCATGAGGGGCCTGTCTGTGTCTCTTTGAGCTGTTTGTGTCTCTTGAGGCTGTGTGTGTCTCTTTGGGCTGTGTGTCTCTTTGAGCTGTTTGAGTCTTTTTGGTCTGTTTGTGTGTCTCTTTGGGCTGTTTGAGTCTTTTTGGTCTGTGTTTGTCTCTTTGGGCTGTTTGTGTCTTTTTGGGCTGTTTGTGTGTCTTTGGTTTGTGAGTGTATCTTTGGACTCTTTGTTTCTTTGGGCTGTTGAAGTCTTTTTGTTCTGTTTGTGTCTCTTTGGGCTGTTTGAGTGTATACGGGCTTTGTGTGTCTATTTTGACTGTTTGAGTCTGTTTGATCTGTTTGTGTCTCTTTGGTCTGTTTGTGTCTCTTAGTGGTCGTGTGTGTCACTTTGGGCTATGTGTGTCTCTTTGGGGCGTTTGAAGATTTTGGTCTGTATGTGTCTGTATGGGCGTTTTTTTTCTATTTTGGCTGTGTGTGTGTCTCTTGTTGGTTTGTTTGTATCTTCGGGCGGTGTGTGTCTCTTTATCCTGTGTGTGTGTGTCTCTTTGGGCTGTGTGTGTCTCTTTAGGCTGTGTGTCTCTTTGGGCAGTTTGAATTTTTTTGGTCTGTGTGTGTCTCTTTTGGCTTTTTGTGTCGTTTTGGGCTTTGTGTGTCTCTGTTGGATGTGTGCGTCTCTTTGGGCCGCGTGCATCTCTTTGAGCTGTATGTGTCTCTTGGGATGTTTGAGTCAGTTTGGTTTGTGTGTGTTTCTTTTGGCTGTTTGTGTCTCTTAGAGGCCATGTGTGTCTCTTTGGGCAATATGTGTCTCTTTGTGGTGTTAGAATATTTTTGGTATGTATGTGTGTATGGGCGTGTTTTTTCTATTTTGGCGGTTTGTGTGTGTATCTTTGGGCTGTGTTTTTATATTAGGTCTGTTTGTATTTATATTTAGACAGTGTGTGTATCATTTGGCTGTGTTTGTCTCTTTAGTGTGTGTGTCTCTTTGGGCAGTTTGAATCTTTATGGTCTGTGTGTGCCTCTTTTGGCTGTTTGTGTCGTTGTGGGCTTTTTGGCGTTTTGTGTCGTTTTGGGGTTTGTGTGTCTATGTTGGATGTGTGCGTCTCTTTTGGCCGCGTGCATCTATTTTAGCTGTATGTGTCTCTTGGGATGTTTGAGTCATTTTTGTATTTGTGTGTTTCTTTTGGCTGTTTGTGTCTCTTAGGGGTTATGTGTGTCTCTTCGGGCAATGTGTTTTTCTTTGAGGTGTTTGAATCTTTTTGTTCTGTATGCTTCTGTATGGTCGTTTTTTGTGTCGTTTTGCTGTGTGCGTGTCTCTTTGGAGGGTTTTTTTCTATTCGGACTGGATGGATTTCTATTTATCTGGTTGTTTTGTAGTTTTGGGAGGTGCGTGTATTTGTGCTGTGTATATCTTTGGGTAGTTTGAATTTTTATGGTCTGTGTGTGGCTCTTTTGGCTGTTTGTGTCGTTTTGGGCTTTTTGTGTCGTTTTGGGCTTTGTGTGTCTCTGTTGGATGTGTGCGTCTCTTTGGGCCGCGTGCATCTCTTTGAGCTGTATGTGTCTCTTGGGATGTTTGATTCATTTTGGTCTGTGTGTGTTTCTTTTGGCTGTTTTTGTCTCTTAGAGGCCATGTGTGTCTCTTTGGGCAATGTGTGTTTCTTTGGGGTGTTTGAATCTTTTTGGTATGTATGTGTCTGTATGGGCGTTTTTTGTGTCTTTTGGGGGGGTTGTTTTTTGTCTTTTGGGTTTGTTTTTATATTAGGACTGTTTGTATTTCTCTTTAGCCTGTGTGTGTCTCTTTGGGCTATGTGTGTCTCTTTAGGCTGTGTGTCTCTTTGGGTAGTTTGAATTTTTATGGTCTATGTGTGCCTCTTTTGGCTGTTTGTGTCGTTTTGGGCTTTGTGTCTCTCTGTTGGATGTGTGCGTCTCTTTGGGCCGTGTACGTCTCTTTGAACTGTATGTGTCTCTTTGGGCTGTGGGTGTCTCTTTGTGATGTGTGTGTCTCTTTAGGCTGTGTGTGTCTCGTTGGACTGTGTGACTTTTTGGGGTGTCTGAGTCTTTTTGGTCTGTATGTGTCTCTTTGGGCTGTTTGAGTCTTTTAGGTCTGTGTTTGTCTCTTTGGGTTGTGTTTTCTCTTTGGGATGTCTGTGTCTCTTTGAGCTGTTTGTGTCTCTTGAGGCTGTGTGTGTCTGTTTGGGCTGTGTGTCTCTTTGGGCTGTTTGAGTCTTTTTTGGTCTGTTTGTGTGTCTCTTTGGACTGTTTGAGTCTTTTTGGTCTGTGTTTGTCTCTTTGGGCTGTTTGTGTCTCTTTAGGCTGTGTGTGTTTCTTTGGGATTTTTGAATCTATTTTGTCTGTTTTTCTATTTTGACTCTTTTATTCTGTATTTGATGAGTTTGTATATTTTGGCTGTTTGAGTCTTTTTGGGCTGTGTTTGCCTCTTTGGGCTGTTTTTGTCTCTTTGGGCTGTTTGTGTTTCTTTGGGCTATGTGTGTCTCTTTGGGCTGTTTGAGTCATTTTGGTCTGTGTTTGTTTCTTTTGACTGTTTGTGTCTCTTAGGAGTCATGTGTGTCTCTTTGGGCTATGTGTGTCTCTTTGGGGTGTTTGAATCTTTTTGGTCTGTATGTGTCTCTTTGGGCTTTGTGTGTCTTTTCGGGCTGTGTGTGTTTCTTTGGGCTATGTATGTCTCTTTGGGATGTTTGAGTCATTTTGCTCTTTGTGTGTTTCTTTCGGCTGTTTGTGTCTCTTAGGAGCCATGTGTGTCTCTTTGAGCTTTTTCGGGGTGTCTGAGTCTTTTTGGTCTGTATGTGTCTCTTTGGGCTGTTTGAGTCTTTTAGGTCTGTGTTTGTCTCTTTGGGTTGTGTTTGTCTTTGAGCTGTATGTGTCTCTTTGAGCTGTTTGTGTCTCTTGAGGCTGTGTGTGTCTCTTTGGGCTGTATGTCTCTTTTGGCTGTTTGAGTCTTTTTGGTCTGTTTGTGTGTCTCTTTGGGCTGTTTGAGTCTTTTTGGTCTGTGTTTGTCTCTTTGGGCTGTTTGTGTCTCTTTGGGCTGTGTTTTTTTCTTTGGGCTTTGTGTGTCTCTTTGGGCTGTATGTCAATACGTTTAAGCAATAAATATCTTTAAGCTTAACCCGTCTTTATTCTTTAGAATAGTTCTATTGTAAGCAAGTAACAAACTCTTTCCTGAAGTCACCTCTTGGATACACAATGCTGAAACTTCATTTAAGAAACTAAGAAAAAATTGTAAGTAAGTAAGTAACAAATTCTTTCTTGAAGTCACCTCTTGGATACACAATACAGAAATTTCATTAAAGAAATTATGAAAAAATTGTAAATAAGTAGAGTCTTTTTGGTCTGTGTTTGTCTCCTTGGGCTGTTTGTGTCTCTTTGGGCTGTGTGTGTTTCTTTGGGCTTTGTGCGTCTCTTTGGGCTGTGTGTCAATACGTTTAAGCAATAAATATCTATAAGCTTAACCCGTCTTTATTCTTTAGAATAATTCTATTGTAAGCAAGTAACAAACTCTTTCCTGAAGTCACCTCTTGGATACACAATGCAGAAACTTCATTTAAGAAACTGAGAAAAAATTGTAAGTAAGTAAGTAACAAATTCTTTCTTGAAGTCAAATCTTGGATACAAACTCTTAATTGTTTTCACGCCTTAAATATACGATGTAGAAAATTTAATTCAAGAAATTATGAAGAAATTCTCAGTAAGTAACAATTTCTTTCTTGAAGTCAACTCTTGGATACACAATACGGAAATTTCATTCAAGAAATTATGAAAATATTTGTAAGTAAGTCACAAACTCTTTTTTGATTTCACCTCTTGGATATACAGTACAGATACTTCATTCAAGAAATTATGAAAAAATCGCAAGTAAGTAACTTTTTTTTCTCTTTATCACAAAAAATTTTCACTTAGCTACACGATATAGAAATTTGATTCAAGAAATTATGAGAAAATTCTCAGTAAGTAACAATTTCTTTCTTGAAGTCAACTCTTGGATACACAATATGGAAATTTCATTCAAGAATTTCATGACTTAGATACACGATGTAGAAATTTAATTCAAGAAATTATGAAAAAATTCTCAGTAAGTAACAATTTCTTTCTTGAAGTCAACTCTTGGATACACAATACGGAAATTTCATTTAATAAATTATGAAAAAATTGTAAGCAAGTAGCAAACTCTTTCCTGAAGTCACCTCTTGGATACAATCGCGTTTCTTGAATGAAGTATCTGTACTGTATATTCAAGAGGTGAAATAAATAAAGAGCTTGTTACTTACTTACAAATATTTTCATAATTTCTTGAATGAAATTTCCGTATTGTGTATCCAAGAGTAGACTTCGAGAAAGAAATTGTTACTTAATGAGAATTTTTTCATAATTTCTTGAATTAAATTTCTACATCGTATAGCTAAGTGAAAATTGTTTGTGATAAAGAGAAAAAGAAAAAAAAGTTATGAAATTTCCGTATTGTGTATCCAAGAGGTGACTTCATGAAAGAAATTGTTACTTACTGAGAATTTTTTCATAATTTCTTGAATTAAATTTCTACATCGTGTAGCTAAGTGAAAATTGTTTGTGATAATGAGAAAAAAAGTTACTTACTTGCGATTTTTTCATAATTTCTTGAATGAAGTATCTGTACTGTATATCCAAGAGGTGAAATCAAAAAAAGAGTTTGTTACTTACTTACAAATATTTTCATAATTCTTGAATGAAATTTCCGTATTGTGTATCCAAGAGTTGACTTCAAGAAAGAAATTGTTACTAACTGAGAATTTCTTCATAATTTCTTGAATTAAATTTCTACATTGTATATCTAAGTCGTGAAAACAATTAAGAGTTTGTTACTTACTTATAATTTTGTCATAATTTCTTGAACGAAATGTCTTTTTGTTTATCCAGCAGGTGAATTCAAGAAAGAATTTGCTACTTACTTACAATTTTTTCATTATTTCTTTAATGAAATTTCTGTATTGTGTATCCAAGAGGTGACTTCAAGAAAGAATTTGTTACTTACTTACAATTTTTTCATAGTTTCTTAAATGAAGTTTCTGCATTGTGTATCCAAGAGGTGACTTCAGGAAAGAGTTTGTTACTTGCTTACAATTTTTTCATAATTTCTTAAATGAAATTTTCGTATTGTGTATCCAAGAGTTGACTTCAAGAAAGAAATTGTTACTTACTGAGAATTTTTTCATAATTTCTTGAATTAAATTTCTATATCGTGTAGCTAAGTGAAAATTGTTTGTGATAAAGAGAAAAAAAAAAGCTACTTACTTGCGATTTTTTCATAGTTTCTTGAATGAAATATCTGTACTGTATATCCAAGAGGTGAAATCAAAAAAGAGTTTGTTACTTACTTACAAATATTTTCATAATTTCTTGAATGAAATTGCCGTATTGTGTATCCAAGAGTTGACTTCTTGTATCTTGTATCCAAGAGTTTAATTTCTTGAATTAAATTTCTACATCGTATATCTAAGTCGTGAAAACAATTAAGAGTTTGTTACTTACTTAGAAGTTTGTCATAATTTCTTGGACGAAATGATAAAGAGTGAAAAAAAAAAATACTTACTTGCGATTTTTTCATAATTTCTTGAATGAAGTGTCTGTACTGTATATCCAAGAGGTGAAATCAAAAAAAAGAGTTTGTTACTTACTTACAAACTTACAAATATTTTCATAATTTCTTGAATGAAATTTCCGTATTGTGTATCCAAGAGTTGACTTCAAGAAAGAAATTGTTACTTACTGAGAATTTCTTCATAATTTCTTGAATTAAAGTTCTACGTCGTATATCTAAGTCGTGAAAACAATTAAGAGTTTGTTACTTACTTAGAATTTTGTCATAATTTCTTGAACGAAATGTCTTTTCGTTTATCCAGCAGGTGAATTCAAGAAAGAATTTGCTACTTACTTACAATTTTTTCATAATTTCTTTAATGAAATTTATGTATTTTTTATACAAGAGGTGACTTCAAGAAAGAATTTGTTACTTACTTACAATTTTTCATAGTTTCTCAAATGAAGTTTCTGCATTGTGTATCCAAGAGGTGACTTCAGGAAACAGTTTGTTACTTGCTTACAATTTTTTCATAATTTCTTAAATGAAATTTCCGTATTGTGTATCCAAGAGTTGACTTCAAGAAAGAAATTGTTACTTACTGAGAATTTTTTCATAATTTCTTGAATTAAATTTATACATAGTGTATCTAAGTCAAGAAATTCTTTAATGAAATTTCCTTATTGTGTATCCAAGAGTTGACTTCAAAAAAGAAATTGTTACTTACTGAGAATTTTCTCATAATTTCTTGAATTAAATTTCTATATCGTGTAGCTAAGTGAAAATTGTTTGTGATAAAGAGAGAAAAAAAAGTTACTTACTTGCAATTTTTTCATAATTTCTTGAATGAAGTATCTGTACTGTATATCCAAGAGGTGAAATCAAAAAAGAGTTTGTTACTTACTTACAAACATTTTCATAATTTCTTGAATGAAATTTCCGTATTGTGTATCCAAGAGTTGACTTCAAGAAATAAATTGTTACTTACTGAGAATTTCTTCATAATTTCTTGAATTAAATTTTCTACATCGTTTATTTAAGTCGTGAAAACAATTAAGAGTTTGTATCCAAGAGGTGACTTCAAGAAAGAATTTGTTACTTTCTTACTTACAATTTTTTCATAGTTTCTTAGATGAAGTTTCTGCATTGTGTATCCAAGAGGTGACTTCAAGAAAGAGTTTGTTACTTGCTTACAATATAATTATTCTAAAGAATAAAGACGGGTTAAGCTTATAGATATTTATTGCTTAAACGTATTGACACACACCCCAAACAGACGTACAAAGCCCAAAGAAACACACACAGCCCAAAGAGACACAAACAGCCCAAAGAGACAAACACAGACCAAAAAGACTCTACTTACTTACAGTTTTTTCATAATTTCTTTAATGAAATTTCTGTATTGTGTATCCAAGAGGTGACTTCAAGAAAGAATTTGTTACTTACTTACTTACAATTTGTTCATAGTTTCTTAAATGAAGTTTCTGCATTGTGTAAGCAAGAGGTGACTTCAGGAAAGAGTTTGTTACTTGCTTACAATAGAACTATTCTAAAGAATAAAGACGGGTTAAGCTTAAAGATATTTATTGCTTAAACGAATTGACACACAGCCCAAAGAGAAACACAACCCAAAGAGACAAACACAGACCTAAAAGATTCAAACAGCCCAAAGAGACACACACAGACCAAAAAGACTCAGACACCCCAAAAAAGCACAAATAGACACACATGGCTCCTAAGAGACACAAACACCCGAAAGAAACACACAAAGAGCAAAATGAATCAAACAACCCAAAGAGACACACATAGCCCAAAGAAACATACACAGCCCAAAGAGACACACACGGCCGAAAGAGACACACACAGCCCGAAGAGACACACAAAGCCCAAAGATACACACACAGCCGAAAAAGATTCAAACAACCCAAAGAGACACACATAGCCCAAAGAGACACACATGACTCCTAAGAGACACAAACATTCAAAAGAAACAAACACTGAACAAAATGACTCAAACATCCCAAAGATACACACATAGCCCAAATAATCACAAACATCCCAAAGAGACACAAACAGCCCAAAGAGACAAACACAGCCCAAAAAGACTCAAACAGCCCAAAGAGACACAAACAGATCAAACATACTCAAACAGTCCAAAGAGACACACAGCCCAAAGAGACGCACAAAGCCCAAAGACACACACACATCCCAAAGAGACACAAACAGCCCAAAGAGACAAACACAGACCAAAAAGACTCAAACAGCCCAAAGAGACACACAAACAGAACAAAAGGACTCAAACAGCCCAAAGAGACACACAGCCCAGAGATACACGCACAGCATCAAGAGATACAAACAGCTCAAAGAGACACAGACAGCCCAAAAAGACATACAACCCAAAGAGACAAACACAGACCTAAAAGACTCAAACAGCCCAAAGAGACACATACAGACCACAAAGACTCAAACACCCCAAAAAGACACACAGTCCAACGAGACACACACAGTCTAAAGAGACACACACATCACAAAGAGACACCCACAGCCCAAGGAGACACATACAGTTCAAAGAGACGTACACGGCCCAAAGAGACGCACATATCCAACAGAGAGACAAAAAGCCCAAAATGACACAAACAGTCAAATAAGGCACACACAGACAAAAAAGATTCGATCTGCCCAAACAGACAAACAGCGCAAAGAGACACACATAGCCCTAACAGACACAAACAAACTTAAGAGACGTGCACACAGTCCGAAGAGACAACCCAAGCCCCAAAAGACACACACACACACAGCCCAAACAGACAAAAAACGCCCATACAGACACATACATACCAAAAAGATTCAAACACCCCAAAGAGACACACATTGCCCAAAGAGACACACATGGCCTCTAAGAGACACGAACAGCCAAAAGAAACACACACAGACCAAAATGACTCAAACATCCCAAGAGACACATACAGCTCAAAGAGATGTACGCAGCCCAAAGTGACGCACACATCCAACAGAGACACACAAAGCCCAAAACGACACAAAAAGCCAAAAAGCCCAAAACGACACAAACAGCCAAAAGAGGCACACACAGACCATAAAGATTCAAACTACCCAAAGAGACACACAGCCTAAAGAGACACACACAGCCCAAAGAGACACACACAGGCTAAAGAGACATACACACAGTCCGAAGAGACACACAAAGCCCAAAGAGACACACACACACAGCCCAAAGAGACAAAAAACGCCCATACAGACACATACATACCAAAAAGATTCAAACATCCCAAAAAGACATACATTGCCCAAAGAGACACACATGGCCTCTAAGAGACACAAACAGCCAAAAGAAACACACACATACCAAAATGACTCAAACATCCCAAGAGACACATACAGCTCAAAGAGATGCACGCGGCCCAAAGAGACGCACACATCCAACAGAGAAACAAAAAGCCCAAAACGACACAAAAAGACAAAAAGCCAAAAACGACACAAACATCCAAAAGAGTCACACACAGACCATAAAGATTCAAACTGCCCAAAGAGACACACAGCCTAAAGAGACACACACAGCCCAAAGAGACACACACAGGCTAAAGAGACATGCACACAGTCCCAAGAGACACACAAACCCCAAAGAGACACAAAAACACACACCAAAACTAGAAAAAACACGCCCATACAGACACATACATACCAAAAAGATTCAAACACCCCAAAGAGACACACATTGCCCAAAGAGACACACATGGCCTCTATGAGACACAAACAGCCAAAAGAAACACACACAGACCAAAATTACTCAGACATCCCAAGAGACACATACAGCTCAAAGAGATGCACGCAGCCCAAAGTGACGCACACATCCAACAGAGACACACAAAGCCCAAAACGACACAAAAAGCCAAAAAGCCCAAAACGACACAAACAGCAAAAAAAGAGGCACACACAGACCATAAAGATTCAAACTACCCAAAGAGACACACAGCCTAAAGAGACACACACAGCCCAAAGAGACACACACAAGATAAAGAGACATACACACAGTCCGAAGAGACACACAAAGCCCAAAGAGACACACACACACCGCCCACAGAGACACACAACGACCAGACACACACAGACATACCACAAACAATCACTCAGCCCAAAGAGACGCACATAGCCCAAAGAGACACACATGGCCTCTAAGAGACACAAACAGCCAAAATAAACACACACAGACCAAAATGACTCAAACATCCAAAGAGACACATACAGCTGAAAGATATGCAAGCGGACCAAAGAGACGAACACATCAAACAGAGACACACAACGCCCAAAACGACACAAAAAGCCAAAAAGCCCAAAACGACACAAACAGCCAAAAGAGGCAGACACAGACCATAAAGATTCAAACTGCCCAAAGAGACACACAGCCTAAAGAGACACACACAGCCCAAAGACACACAAACAGGGTAAAGAGACATACACACAGTCCTAAGAGACACAAAACGTCCCAAGACACACACATACACCCCCAAAACACAAAAAACACGCCCATACAGACACATACATACCAAAAAGATTCAAACACGTCAAAGAGACACACATTGCCCAAAGAGACACACATGGCCTCTAAGAGGCAAAAACAGCCAAAAGAAACACACACAGACCAAAATGACACAAACATCCCAAGAAACACATACAGCTCAAAGAGATGCACGCGGCCCAAAGAGACGCACACATCCAACAGAGACACACAAGGCCCAAAACGACACAAAAAGCCAAAAGAGACACACACAGACCAAAAAGATTCAAACTGCCCAAAGAGACACACAGCCTAAAGAGACACACACAGCCCAAAGAGACACACACACACAGGCTAAAGAGAGACACACAGCCCGAATACACACACAAAGCCCAAAGAAACACACACAGCCCAAAGACACAAAAAAAGCCCATACAGACACATACAGACCAAAAGATTCAAACGCCCCAAAGAGACACACATAGCCCAAAGAGACACACACGACCCCTAAGAGACACAAACAGCCAAAAGAAAGACACACAGACCAAAATGACTCAAACAGCCCAAAGAGACACACATAGCCCAAAGAAACACAAACAGCCCAAAGAGACACGCATAGAGCTACGATCGCAATGAATGGTACTTGTTATACCTCCAAAATTTACTCCCCCTCCCCCTCTCCTACCCTCCCCTGCCCCTCAGAAAAGGGGGAACGAAGGGAACGTTAGATCCTATTTTAAATTGACAATACTTTTCAAACGTTACTTTTGTATTATACAGACCACATCGGAGAGGTAAAGCTAGGGCAAGTAACAAATTACCTGAGTTAACAACCCCTTCTGGGTTACCTTAACTGTTAATCAGTTTAATCCTTTTTTTCTCCACCGTCATACAATCCAATCACTAATTAGAATCATTCACACTCCTATTATTCAAAACATTAATTAATATCGTTTATTGTCTACGTAAATTAAGTTATAGACAATATTGGCAGCATTGATTATAAAAAATTGACAAAATTGATTATATTGGCAGCTAAACAAGACGCGCCGGTCATGTATACCATGAATTAGAAATCCGGTAAATTGCGTCAGAAAAAAAAACATGTATATCACGAAATAGACAACCGTTCGTAGTAACAGCGAAACAAGACACGCTGGTTTTCTAACACGGGGCTTACCCTAAAAAAGACATGTATACCGAGAATTAGAAATCCGGTAAATTGTGTCAGAAAAACTTGAACCAAACCAGATTATACCCACCTAAGCAGATTGTACCTACCAAACCAGACTATACCCACCAGAAACCAGTCTGGTTGGCCTTGGTAAGTCAATGACCTAAATAGCAGGCAAGCAAATAGCATGGTCCTATACCTGCAAGCAAATAGCATGGAAATTGCTATACCTGCAAGCAAAATGGAACCTTGGTTACTACTTATAAACTTCCTACGTTTAACACACTCTAAAGTATTTTTGAAAGCATTCTCAAGACCTTATTCTAAAAATACGGAGCTGAGGGGGTTGATAGGCCTTCTGATGTATACTTCAATATCTAGTTGTTTCAAGTTTCGAAGTCGTTCTATAATGTAATTAAATAAAAAAAAACAAGTTTTTTTAACTGAAAGTAAGGAACGACGTTAAAACTTAAAACGAACAGAAATTATTCCGTATATGAAAGGGGATATCCCCTCCTCAACACCTCGCTCTTTACGCTGAAGTTTTTCATTGTTAAAAAAATAGAGTTGTGAGAAGGTCAAACTTTAGCGTGAAGGGCGAGGCGTTGAGGAGGGGACAGCACCGTTCATATACGGCATAATTTCGTTTCATTTTAAGTTTTAACGTCGTTCCTTACTTTCAGTTAAAAAAAAACTTGTTTTTTTTATTTGATTTTTGAACGTTTTTGAATTAATGCATTTTTTGATTTTGGATCACCGTAAATGAATAATTAAAACAAAATTTGTATATTAATTATACTTTTATTTGGTTAAATGGCTTTCTCGAAACTTGTTTAATTTTATTTACGAACGTTTTTATTAGTAATAAATTTACGTAACTTACAAATTAACTTACTTAACGAACTTCTATATTCATAAATTTTTGAAACGTATATTAGGGGGTTCGCCCCTCAGTCAATACCCTGCTCTTTAAGCTAAAGTTCGAATTTTTTTTCTAATTTTTTAAAAATGACCCCTTATTCACAATCAGTTGATCAGTTGAAAAACTTGTTTTTTTTATTTAATTTCTGATCTTTTTCTTTAATAATGCTGGGAAATCCGGCGCCCCCTTCATAGCAATGTCCCTTCCTCGATGAAAACTTCCTTTTTGTAAAGGTCCACCCATAAAGCCCCCGATCCACCCCTCCCCCCACCTACCAGAAAAAAATCCCCCCTAAAATTTTTTGGTCACTTAAAAAGGGTGCTAGAACTTTTAATTTCCGTTCCAATATGCCCTCCCACGATATTCTAGTTAGTTGCCCTCCAATCACTTTTGACTATTAAAAAGGGCAGTAGCCCTTTGAATTTCTAATTGAATGAGCCTTTTTTGAAGTTTCTGCAACAACACTTTCTATAAAAACCTTAAATGCCCCCAGGGAATAATTTACAACTCTTGCCCTGAGGGCTCTGGGGGTGTGTCCTCCTCAAAAACATAATTTCTATCGTGAAATCAACTACGCTGAACAAAATAGCTATCATAAAATTTTGATTGTATGTGTTTGGGGAAATGGTGGGCGTGGAAGGGATGTTAGTTGCCTTCTAATCACTTTCAACCACGCCGCCTATGAAAGGGATTTTCCTTGTTACTCGAGATGCGGGACTGTGGGACAAAAATTCACCATACCAAGTTTTTTTTCTAATCAAACAGTTCGTGGTAACGAACTGTAAGTAAGGAGCGACCCGGCTCAATGGTAACCAAAACTCTAAAAAACGTAATTTTGATACCAATAGATACATCAAAAGAATCAGATTTTAATTCTGATTTCAAATTTACTCATCAAAAGTTACGTGCCTGAGAAAATTTGGCTGATTTTTGAAAAAAGTTGGAAAGACCCCTTAAAAATTATAGAACCTTAATGAAAATCACAGCATCATATTCAGCGTATCAGAGAACCCTACTGTAGAGGTTTCAAGCTCCTATCTAAAAAAATGTGGAATTTTCCATTTTTTGCCAGAAGAAAGATCACGGATGCGTGTTTATTTGTTTTTTTTCCCAGGGGTGATCGTATCGACCCAATGGTGTGTGTGTGTGTGTGTGTGTGTGTGTGTGTGTGTGTGTGTGTGTGTGTGTGTGTGTGTGTGTGTGTGTGTGTGTGTGTGTGTGTGTGTGTGTGTGTGTGTGTGTGTGTGTGTGTGTGTGTGTGTGTGTGTGTGTGTGTGTGTGTGTGTGTGTGTGTGTGTGTGTGTGTGTGTGTGTGTGTGTGTGTGTGTGTGTGTGTGTGTGTGTGTGTGTGTGTGTGTGTGTGTGTGTGTGTGTGTGTGTGTGTGTGTGTGTGTGTGTGTGTGTGTGTGTGTGTGTGTGTGTGTGTGTGTGTGTGTGTGTGTGTGTGTGTGTGTGTGTGTGTGTGTGTGTGTGTGTGTGTGTGTGTGTGTGTTGTATAACTTCTACAATAAAATTGTTTTGTAGACAATGGGTAACATCCATAATTCATGGTACTAGCCCCTGTGACCAAGTCAGAATTTACCAATAAGCCCACTGGGTCCAGGACTAGTGACACACAATGCCAGAGGGCACAATAAGTTATTACTTAGTGCATCCCACTGCCGTGCTTTCTATTCACGGAAGAGTGATTTCAAAATAACATAGGAATTCTGTGACGACTTATAAACTGTGAGATGTCTCCCAAGGACGGCAGCTGAGAGTTCGGTATCACCTCTCTCTTTCATTAATTTTGGCTCATCAGTTGCGTTCTTTTTAGTGCTTCAACTATCCTCAAGACTTTCTGGGATTTCACTGAAAATCTAACAAAAATGGAGCGACAAAATCACTTGGGCCTTGAAGGGTCAAAGCTTTAAATTTGGCCTTGCCTGTGACTGCCTAGGTTTTATCAAGATACATAATAACATCAAACATGTAAATACGGCTTTATCAATAGTTACTACTGTAATTGGATTGATTTTTCTTATTTATTTTTGTTTCTTATATAGTTAATTTTCATAAAAATTACTCTTTCTGCGCTTCCTAATTACAAACGATTGACGCAATAAACAGCTCCAGATGTAGCTAATGTGAGAGTCTTTTGTAAGTAGTAAGTGCGACTGTTCATTGAAAGAGTTCAGTTTATATATGGGCATTATCTGGTTGGATACTTGTTTGATGGTAATACTATATCTTATTTTCCATTTTATTGTTTTAGAGATTTTTCAATTATGATTTTTATTATTATTTTCAAACATTTTTTTTTCTATCAATTATTTTGTCGTGAATTTCACTCAGATGACCTTTCGCCGTTAATTAATAATTCATTTAATTGTTGGCGGTAGATTGGAAATTAAATAATGACAGAAGAAGACAAAATGATGGAAAAGGTTAGCACAGAGATTCTTTTCAAATTGCAAGATTCTTTTCCATGCTACAATGGTGAAAATGATGTAAGTGAATTTGTAAAGAAAGCGGGATTCTGAGTAAGACTATTTCGTGGAAACAATTCTGGGGTGTGTTAAGCCTTATACTGGAAGGTGACTTTTCCTTATTTTTGCAGCGCTAGAATTCGATTACTTTATTTCCTTTTGACTTTGTTTGAGGGCTCGGTTTGCTAGCACCACCCAAACTACACAATTAAGTATGTCAAAGTCGTTCATCAGTAAAATCAGTCGTTGATCGATTGTTCTTCAAAGATCTAAGAGTATTATAAAGAGAAATTTGGGAATGACGTATCAGATGCCATTTTGTTGCATGAGCTATTCGGTGGCTTGTCTCAGGAATTTGCCAAATTGTTTTTAAAAAAGGACCCCAAAGATTTTGACCACTGCGTAGGAATTTTAATATGGACCTAAGAAATGGAGGTTGCCCTCAAGCTGCGTTTAGAGGGGGAAGTAAATGTTGTTTCACCGTCAGATAATAGAGGGTTAAGGGACCTTCAACACGGAATTTGGCAACCCGGCTCACGTCAGCGAAACCAGACAACAATTCAATGAGGTTCAAATCTTTTGGGAGATATAGCTCTTGCTTCTTCGAGTAGTGGCACATCCTGTGCGGCTTAGAAATAGTGTACTATATTTTTGTCGTTTTAAAATAGATTATATTAAGAAAAATTGCCGAGTCCGCTTGACCGGAGGTTCAAACTCCAAATGTCACTATTAAATCCAAGTTTGAAACGTGACCACCCACCGCAGTATTCTTTCTGCTTTTTGTGAATCAAGTTTATCGTTCAAGTTGGTCGGAGCTTCTGACAATGAAATGTTTTTCGATGAATGGTCACCCTCTGATGTCTCTGTTTGATACGGGAGCTTCTCGCTCTCTTATCAGAGAATCGGTATTTAGAAAATTAGATACTTTAGGTAAAATTGCAATAAGATGAACTACCTGAATGCAAAGCTCAGGCAGAGGATGAATTAGTAGATGTTACTGACGGAGTGTTCAAATTATGGCTCACCTGTGATTCGGAAGAATTTCTTAATCTCAGAAAAAAAATATGTACCTTGGAAACCTGTTTCAAGTTAGATGAATCGGGTTTGGATCCAAAACTAGTGATAAATCATTATGTGGCTGTAGTTAACAATATTTTTTGTCCTGATTCATCAAAGGTTATATTGCTGGTTTAGCCTAAGCATCTTGACAGAGAGGAATTTTTTACTTTGCTTGATTTGTCTCATATTCCGTCTGTGGCAATTAGGGAACGATATTTAGACTTTTCTTAAAAATACCGCAAATTATTGGCAACACATGAAACACATTTTGGTAATTAAAAGTTAATTAAGCATGAAATAAATGCAGGTGTTTCATCTCCTGTCCTTAGCTGTCACTATGATTGTTCCCATGCTTTACAGCCATTATTAAAGGAAAAATTCAGCACGTTATTACAAGCTGGAACCGTAGAAGAGTGTGATGGTCCCTAAACTTCGTCAGTCATCCTTATCAAAAATAAGAAAAATAATTGGCGTGTGGCAGTAGTAGAGGAGGGGGTGCTACTCGTGACAGTACCACGTGGTTTATGGTTTTCTCAGTGAGAATGAAAAAACAGGAATTTTCTCACTTGAAAAACCATGAATTTTGTCACATTTATGGATGGTTTTATGGTTTTTGTCAGTGAGAATGAAAAAACAGGAACTTTCTCACTTTCATGGATGTCAACAGCAATTTATGTATGTTTCATGATTTTTGTCAGTGAGAATGGAAAAACAGTATTTTTCTCACTTTGCTGTCAGTCATTAATCAAATTGTTTCCGGGCAAAGTTTAGTAATGTCTGACAGGTACTGCTCCAGGAATAGATCCAAGTCATTAATGTCTTTGCCTCGGGAACAGTTCTACTGGTCGAACTCCAAAGGATATTAATAACCCAAGGCCATGGAAACAATTAGGCAAGAAACATCTTAGCGATGAATTGTTTTAGCGCGCGAGAAGGTATCCTATTAATTTGAAATGCGTTAGCACAGAGATGCCAATAACAAAGGAACACGCAGAATTTGCGTTTAGGGATTATTTGGGCGAAACCGTTTTAGACAGGTTATGGAACTATTTCGGCGAAACAGATAGAGACATTTTAAAAGAAGATTTTTGAAGAGATTTTAGAAGAGAATTTAAAGGTGAATCTCTGTGGTCGTTATAATACACAAGTTTCATTTGAACAGTGTTGTGAGGTCCTCTAACCCAACCCCAAAGGGTTCCAATCCTCCTACCCCAACCCCGAAGGAAGCCCCCGGTCCTCAAAAGCCCCCCAAGCTCCCAAAGGCCCTCCATCGGTCCCCAAATGTCCCCCAGGCCCCCAACTGTCCCCCCGGACCCTCAAAGGCCCCCCAAGCTCCCAAAGGGCCACCGGCGCCCCCAAAGGCCCACCCAGACCCCCAAAGACCATCCCCGGGCCCCCCAAAGGCCCATCGAGCTCCCAAAGGACCAACGGGGTCCCAAAGGCCCTCCACCGGCCCCCAAAGGTCCACCAGGCTCCCAAAGGACCAACGGGGATCCCAAAGGCCCTCCACCGGTCCCCAAAGGCCCATCGAGCTCCCAAAGGACCAACGGGGTCCCAAAGGCCCTCCACCGGTCCCCAAAAGTCCCCCCGGCACCCAAAGGCCCTCCCTGTGCCCCCCCAAGGCCCCCCCAAGCTCCCAAAGGATCACCAGCGCCGCCAAAGGCCCATCCAGACCCCCAAAGGCCATCCCCGGGCCTCACAAAGGAATTATTTACTGACCTTCAGTTGTTGTGATTTTAAAAGTTCTGCTTTTGTTTTCTAAAATCATCGCCTAAAATGCCTCAAACTGTTTCACCCAAAGAGACACATACACAGAGACACACACACACAGACACACACACACAGACACACAGAGACAGCCAAAAACACATACACACACACACACAGACAAACACAAAGAGAC
Organism: Artemia sp. Qi Xiang Cuo; assembly: GCF_049724085.1. Lineage (NCBI taxonomy): Eukaryota > Metazoa > Arthropoda > Branchiopoda > Anostraca > Artemiidae > Artemia > Artemia sp. Qi Xiang Cuo. The sequence continues at coordinate 29,073,254 of NC_142797.1, read as the reverse complement.
ACAAACACAGAGACACACACACAGAGACACACAAACACATACACAGACACAGAGACAAACACACAGAGACACAGACACAGAGAGACATACAAAGAGACACACACAGAGAGACACAAACAGAGACAAACACACACAGACACACACAAAGACACACACACACAGACAGACACACACAGAGACACACACACACATAGACACAGACACACATAGACACACACACACACACACACACACACAGAGACACACACACATACACACACACACAGACACACACAAACACAGAGACACACACACACACACACACACACAGAGACACACACACACACACACAGACACACACAGACACATACACACAGACAGACACACACAGAGAGACACACACACACAGAGACACACACACAGACACACACACACAGAGACAAACACACAGACACACACACACAGAGACACACACACACACAGACACACACACACACAGAGACACACACACAGAGACATACACACACAGAGACACACACACACAGAGACACTTACACACACACACACACACACACACACACACACACACACACACACACACACACACAGACACACACACACACACAGAGACACACACACAGACACACACACAGAGACACACACAGAGAGAGACACACACACACAGACACACAATCAGAGACACACACACAGAGACACACACACACAGAGACACACACACAGAGACACACACACAGAGACAAACACACAGAGACACACACACAGAGACACACACACAGACACACACACACAGAGACACACACACACACACACACAGACAGACACACACACACAGACACAGACACACACAGACACACACACACACAGACACACACACAGAGACACACACACACACAGAGACACACACACAGAGACACACACACAGAGACACAAACACAGAGACACACATACAGAGACACACACACAGAGACACACACACAGAGACACAAACACAGAGACACACACACAGAGACACTCACACACAGAGACACACACAAAGACCAACACACAGAGACAAACACACAGAGACACTCACACAGAGACACACACACAGAGAGACACACATACAGAGACACTCAAACACACACTGACACAGACACAGACACAGAGAGAGACACACACACAGACACACACACAGAGACACACACACAGAGACACACACAGAGACACACACACAGAGACACACGCACAGACACACACACACAGAGACACACACACAGAGACACACACGCAGAGACACACACACACAGAGACACATACACAGAGACACACACACAGAGACACAGATACAGAGACACACACACAGAGACACAGACAAAGAGACACAGACACAGAGACACACACACAGAGAGACACACACACACAGAGACACACACACACAGAGAGACACACACACACAGAGACACACACACAGAGACACACACACACAGAGACACACACACCGAAACACACACACACGGAGACACACACAGAGACACACACACAGAGACAAACACACAGAAACAAACACACAGAGACACTCACACAGACACAAACACACAGAGACAAACACACACACACACACACACACACAGAGACACACACAGAGAGACACATACACAGAGACACACACACAGAGAAACACACACAGAGAGACAGACACAGAGACACACACACACAGAGACACACACACAGAGACACACACACAGAGACACACACACAGAGACACAGACACAGAGACACACACACAGAGACACAGATACGGAGACACACACACAGAGACACACACACACAGAGACACACACACAGACACACACACGCAGAGACACACACAGAGAAACAGACACAGAGACACATACACAGATACACACACACAGAGAAATACACACACGGAGACACACACACAGAGACACACACCCACACACAAACAAAGACAGACACACACACAGAGACACACACACAGAGACACACACAGAGACTCACACACAGAGAAACAGACACAGACAGACACACAGACACAAACAGCCAGAGACACACACAGACACACACACACAGAGACACACACACACAGACACACACAAAGATACACACACACACAGAGACACACACACAGAGACACACACAGAGACACACACCCAGAGACACACAAACAGAGACACACACACAGAGACACACACACAGAGACGACACACAGAGAGACACACAAACAGAGACACACACACAGAGACACACATACAGAGACAGACACACACACAGAGACACACACACAGAGAGACACACACACATAAAAACACAAAGACACACACACACAAACAGACACACACACTCACACACACACACAGACACAAACACACAGAGACTATCCCTCAGAGACACACTGTCAGACACACACAGACAGACACAAACAGACACACACACACTGAGAGACACACACACAGACAGACACAGAGACACACAGACACACACAGACAAACACACACAGACACACACACATACACACGCACAAACACACAAACCAACACAGACACACACACACAGACAAACACAAACACAGACCAACAAACAGAGACACACACACACAGAGAAACAAACAGAGACACAAACACACACAGACACGCACACAGAGACACACACACAGAGACACACACACAGAGACACACACACAGAGACACAGACACTAAGACACACACACACAGAGACACACACACACAGAGACACACACACAGAGACACACACACAGAGACACAGACACAGAGACACACACACAGAGACACACACACAGAGACACAGACACACACACACACACACACAGAGAGACACACACAGAGACACACACGCAGAGACACACACAGACAGACACACACACAGAAACAGACACAGAGACACACACACACACACAGAGAAACACACACACAGAGACGCACACAGAGACACACACCCAGAGACACACAAACAGAGACACACACACAGAGACACACACACACAGAGACTCACACACAGACACAGAAACAGAGACACACACACAGACACACATACACAGACACACACACACACACACACACACACACACACGCACACACACACACAGAGAGACAGACACAGACACACACACACAGAGACACACAAACAGAGACACACACAAATAGACGCAAACACACACACACACACACACACACAGACACACACACAGAGACACACATACAGAGACACACATACAGAGACACACATACAGAGACACACACACGGAGACACACACACAGAGACACACACACAGAGACACACACACAAAGACACACACACAGAGACACACACACAGAGAGACACACACAGAAACACACACACAGAGACACAAACACAGAGACACACACAGAGAGACACACACACAGAGAGACAGAAACAGAGAGACACACACACAGACAGATAGACACAGAGACATACACACAGAGACACAGACACAAAGACATAAACAGAGATACACTCACACACAGACACACACACAGGGACACCGACACAGACACAAACACACAAAGACACACACACAGAGACACACACACGGAGACACACCCATAGAGACAAACAAACGCAGACACACATGTTCCTTTAGTACCTACGCAATTAGACTAAAAATGAAGATATTTATGCCGAGTTTCAACTAGCTATGGCTAAGTTTGCTAAAGACAAGCTATTTTCTTGTGAAAACACACAAAATCAGAAAAAATGATCAATGTTCCTTTAGTACCTACGCAATTAGACGAAAAATGAAGATATCTATGCAGAGTTTCAACTAGCTATGGCTAAGTGTGCTAAAGACAAGCTATTTTCTTGTGAAAACACACAAACTCAGAAAAAATGATCACTGTTCCTTGAGTACCTACGCAATTAGACTAAAAATGAAGATATTTATGCAGAGTTTCAACTAGCTATGGCTAAGTTTGCTAAAGACAAGCTATTTTCTTGAGAAAACACACAAAATCAGAAAAAATGATCAATGTTCCTTTAGTACCTACTCAATTAGACTAAAAATGAAGATATTTATGCAGAGTTTCAACTAGCTAAGGCTAAGTTTGCTAAAGACAAGCTATTTCCTTGTGAAAACACACAAAATCAGAAAAAATGATCAATGTTTCTTTAGTACCTACACAATTAGACTAAAAATGATGATATCTATGCAGAGTTTCAACTAGCTATGGCTAAGTTTGCTAAAGACAAGCTATTTTCTTGCGAAAACACACAAAATCAGAAAAAATTTTCAATGTTCCTTTAGTACCTACACAATTAGACTAAAAATGAAGATATTTATGCAGAGTTTCAACTAGCTATGGCTAAGTTTGCTAAAGACAAGCTATTTTCTTGTGAAAACACACAAAATCAGAAAAATGATCAATGTTCCTTTAGTACCTACGCAATTAGACTAAAAATGAAGATATCTATGCAGAGCTTCAACTAGCTATGGATAAGTTTGCTAAAGACAAACTATTTTCTTGCGAAAACACACAAAATCAGAAAAAATGTTCAATACTCCTCTAGTACCTACGCAATTAGACTAAAAATGAAGATATTTATGCACAGCTTCAAATAGATATGGCTAACTTTACTATAGACAAGAAATGTTATTTCTAAAAAAAACAAACTCAGAAAAAATTTTCAATATTCATTTATTAACTGCAAAATGTTTGTTAAATTAAGTTATTTAAGTAGAGTATAAGATATATATGTTTAAGTCTGCTGAAGACAAGCTATTTTCTTGCAAAAACACAAAAAATCAGAAAAAAAAATGTTTAATTTTCATTTAGTACCTACGTAATTATTATGACATGAGGATATTTATGCAGAGTTTCAACTTAATCTAACCTAACAATATTTTTTCTGATTTTGTGTGTTTTCGCAAGAAAATAGCTTGTCTTTAGCAAACTTAGCCATAGCTAGTTGAAACTCTGCATAGATATCTTCATTTTTAGTCTAATTGCGTAGGTAATAATGCAACATTGATCATTTTTAATTATTTTGTTTGTTTTCACTTGAATATATATTGTATATATCAATATTAGACATATCTATTTTAAAATATTCATAAATATCTTCATTTTTAGTCTAATTGTGTAGTTACTAAAGGAACATTGAACATTTTTTCTGATTTTGTGTGTTTTCGCATGAAAATAGCTTGTCTTTAGCAAACTTAGCCATAGCTAGTTGAAACTCTGCATAGATATCTTCATTTTTAGTCTAATTGCGTAGGTACTAAAGGAACATTGATCATTTTTTCTGATTTTGTGTGTTTTCCCAAGGAAATAGCTTGTCTTTAGCAAACTTAGCCATAGCTAGTTGAAACTCTGCATAAATATCTTCATTTTTAGTCTAATTGCGTAGGTATAAAGGAACAATGATCATTTTTTCTGATTTTGTGTGTTTTCACAAGAAAATAGCTTGTCTTTAGCAAACTTAGTCATAGCTAGTTGAAACTCTGCATATATATCTTCATTTTTAGTCTAATTGCGTAGGTACTAAAGTAAAATTTATCATTTTTTCTTATTTTGTTTTATTTACCAATAAAATATCTTGTCTTTAGCAAACTAAGCCATAGCTAGTTGAAACTCTGCATAGATATCTTCATTTTTAGTCTAATTGCGTAGGTACTAAAGGAACATTGATAATTTTTTCTGATTTTGTGTGTTTTCACAGGAAAATAGCTTGTCTTTAGCAAACTTAGCCATAGCTAGTTGAAACTCTGCATAAATATCTTCATTTAAGCCTAATTGCGTAGGTACTAAAGGAACATGTGTGTCTCTGTTTGTGTGTCTCTGTGGGTGTGTCTCTGTGTGTGTGTCTCTGTGTGTGTGTTACTGTGTGTGTGTCTCTGTGTGTGTGTCTCTGTGTGTGTGTCTCTGTGTGTGTGTCTCTGTTTGTGTGTCTCTGTGTGTGTTTCTATGTGTGTGTGTCTCTGTGTGTGTTTGTCTGTGTGTGTTTGTCTCTGTGTCTGTTTCTCTGTGTGTGTCTCTCTGTGTCTGTGTCTGTGTGTGTCTGTGTGTGTGTGTGTTTGTCTGTGTGTGTGTGTCTGTGTGTGTGTCTGTGTGTGTGTGTCTCTGTGTGTGTGTCTCTGTGTGTGTGTGTCTGTGTGTGTGTCTCTGTGTGAGTGTCTCTGTATGTGTGTGTCTGTATGTGTGTCTCTCTGTTTGGCTCTCGGTGTCTTTGAGTATTTGTGTGTGTGTCTGTGTGTGTGTCTGTTTGTCTGTCTGTGTCGTTTATTCTGTCTGTGTGTGTGTGTCTGTGTGTGTGTCTGTGTGTGAGTCTCTCTGGGACTTTGTCTCTGTGTTTTTTTGTCTCTATGTGTTTCTGAGTGTTTTTGTCTGTGTGTGTGTGTGTGTGTGTGTTTGTGTCTGTTTGTGTGTCTGTGTGTGTGTGTCTCTGTGTTTGTGTCTGTGTGTGTGTGTCTCTTTGTGCGTCTCTGTGTGTGTATCTCTGTGTGTGTGTGTGTGTCTCTGTGTGTGTGTGTGTGTGTGTGTGTCTCTGTGTGTGTCTCTGCGTGTGTGTCTCTGTGTGTGTGTCTCTGTGAGTGTGTGTGTCTGTGTCTCTGTATCTGTGTGTCTGTGTGTGTGTGTGTCTGTGTTTCTCTGTGTGTGTGTGTGTGTGTGTCTGTGTGTCTCTGTGTGTGTCTCTGTGTGTGTGTGTCTATGTGTGTGTCTCTCTGTGTGTGTGTCTCTGTGTGTGTCTCTGTTTGTGCGTCTCTGTGTGTGTCTCTGTGTGTTTGTGTCTCTGTTTGTGTGTCTATGTGTGTTTGTACCTGTGTGTGTGTCTCTCTGTGGGTGTGTCGCTGTTATATTATCTGTGTGTGTGTCTCTGTGTGTGTGTCTCTCAGGGGGTGTCTGTGTGTGTTTTTCTCTGTGTGTGTGTGTCTGTGTGTCTATATGAGAGTTTGTCTCTCTTTGTGTGTATCTCTTTGTTTGTCTCTGTCTGTGTGTCCGAGAGTGTGTTTCTCTGAGTGTGTGTCTATCTGTTTGTGTGTGTGTGTGTGTGTGTCTGTGTGTGTGTGTGTGTGTGTGTGTGTGTGTGTGTGTTTGTCTCTGTGTGTGTGTCTGTCTGTTTGTGTGTCTGTCTGTGTGTGTGTCTCTGTGTGTGTGTGTCTGTGTGTGTGTCTCTGTGTGTGTGTCTCTGTTTGTGTGTCTCTGTGTGTGTGTCTCTGTGTCTGTGTCTCTGTGTGTGTGTCTCTGTTTGTGTGTCTCTCGGTGTGTGTCTCTGTGTGTGTCTCTGTGTGTGTGTCTCTGTGTGTGTGTGTGTCTGTGTGTGTGTGTCTGTGTGTGTGTGTCTGTGTGTGTGTCTCTGTGTGTGTGTGTCTGTGTGTGTGTCTGTGTGTGTTTGTGTGTTTGTGTGTCTGTGTGTATGTCTGTGTGTGTGTGTCTCTGTGATTGTGTGTCTGTTTGTGTGTCTCTGTGTGTGTGTCTCTGTGTGTGTGTCTCCGTGTGTGTGTCTCTTTGTATGTGTATCTGTGTGTATGTCTCAGTGTGTGTGTCTCAGTGTGTGTGTGTCTGTGTGTGTGTCTCAGGGTGTGTCTCTGTGTGTGTGTGTCTGTGATTCTGTTTATCTGTGTGTGTGTCTCTCTGTGTGTCTCTCTGTGTCTGTGTCTCTGTGTGTGTGTTTCTGTGTGTGTGTCTCTGTCTGTGTGTCTCTGTGTGTTTGTGTCTCTCTGTCTGTCTCTCTGTGTGTGTGTCTCTGTGTGTATGTCTCTGTGTTTGTGTCTCTGTGTGTGTGTTTCTGTGTGTGTGTGTGTTTCGGTGTGTGTGTCTCTGTGTGTGTGTCTCTGTGTGTGTGTCTCTGTGTGTGTGTGTCTGTGTGTGTGTCTCTGTGTGTTTGTCTCTATGTCTGTCTCCGTGTGTGTCTGTTTCGGTGTGTGTTTCTCTCTCTGTGTGTCAGTGTTTTTGTGTGTGTCTGTGTGTGTGTGTGTCTCTGTGTGTGTGTGTGTCCGTGTGTCTGTCTGTGTCTCTGTGTGTGTGTGTCTTTGTGTGTGTGTCTGTGTGTGTGTGTGTGGGTGTGTGTGTCTTTGTGTGTGTGTCTGTGTGTGTGTCTGTCTTTATGTGTCTCTGTGTGTGTGTGTCTCTGTGTTTGTGTCTCTCTGTGTGTGTATCTGTGTGTGTGTGTGTTTGTGTGCGTGTCTCTCTGTGTTTGTGTGTCTGTGTGTTTCTCTGTCTGTGTGTCTGTGTGTGTTTGTCTCTGTCTGTCTGTGTCTGTGTGTGTGTCTCTCTGTGTGTGTCTCTCTATGTGTGTGTCTCTGTGTGTGTGTCTCTGTGTGAGTGTCTCTGTGTGTTTGTCTCTGTGTGTTTGTCTGTGTGTGTGTCTCTGTGTGTGAGTGTCTCTGTGTGTGTGTCTCTGTGTGTGTGTCTCTGTGTGTGTGTCTCTGTGTGTGTGTCTCTGTGTGTGTGTCTCTGTGTGTGTGTCTCTGTGTGTGTGTCTCTGTGTGTGTGTCTGTGTGTGTGTGTGTCTCTCTGTTTGGGTGTCTCTGTGTGTGTCTCTGTGTATGTGTGTGTGTCTGTGTGTGTGTGTCTGTGTGTGTGTGTGTCTGTGTGTGTGTCTCTGTTTGTGTCTCTCTGTGTGTGTGTGTGTGTGTGTGTCTCTGTGTGTCTTTATGTGTGTGTGTGTCTGTGTGTGTGTCTCTCTGTGTGTGTGTCTCTGTGTGTGTGTCTCTGATTGTGTGTCTGTGTGTGTGTGTGTCTCTCTGTGTGTGTGTCTGTGTGTGTGTCTGTGTGTGTGTCTGTCTGTGTGTGTGTCTCTGTGTGTGTGTGTGTATGTGTGTGTGTGTCTCTCTGTGTGTGTCTGTGTGTGTGTGTGTCTCTGTGTGTGTGTGTCTCTGTGTGTGTTTCTATCTGTGTGGGTGTCTCTGTGTGTGTGTCTGTCTGTGTGGGTGTGTCTATGTATGTGTGTGTCTATGTGTGTGTGTGTCTGTGTGTGTGTGTCTGTGTGTGTGTCTCTGTGTGTGTGTGTGTCTGTGTGTGTGTGTCTCTGTGTGTGTGTCTCTGTGTGTGTGTCTGTGTGTGTGTGTGTGTCTCTGTATGTGTGTCTCTGTGTGTGTGTCTCTGTGTGTGTGTGTGTGTGTGTTTGTGTGTGTGTGTGTGTGTGTGTTTGTCTGTGTGTCTGTCTGTGTGTGTGTGTGTCTGTGTGTGTGTGTCTGTGTGTGTGTGTCTGTGTGTGTGTGTCTCTGTGTGTGTGTCTCTGTGTGTGTGTCTCTCTGTGTGTGTGTGTCTTTGTGTGTATGTGTTTATGTGTGTGTGTGTGTGTGTGTGTGTGTGTGTGTCTGTGTGTGTGTGTGTGTGTGTGTGTGTGTCTGTGTGTGTGTCTCTGTGTGTGTGTCTCTGTGTGTGTGTCTTTGTGCGTGTGTCTCTGTGTGTGTGTCTCTGTGTGTGTGGCTCTGCGTGTTTGTCTCTGTTTGTGTCTCTGTGTGTGTGTGTCTCTGTGTATGTGTCTCTTTGGGTGAAACAGTTTGAGGCATTTTAGGCGATGATTTTAGAAAACAAAAGCAGAACTTTTAAAATCACAACAACTGAAGGTCAGTAAATAATTCCTTTGTGAGGCCCGGGGATGGCCTTTGGGGGTCTGGATGGGCCTTTGGGGGCGCCGGTGAGCCTTTGGGCGCGTGGGGGGCCTTGGGGGGCCACCGGGAGGGCCTTGGGCTGCCGGGGGGACTTTTGGGGACCGGTGGAGGGCCTTTGGGACCCCGTTGGTCCTTTGGGAGCTCGATGGGCCTTTGGGGACCGGTGGAGGGCCTTTGGGATCCCCGTTGGTCCTTTGGGAGCCTGGTGGACCTTTTGGGGCCGGTGGAGGTTCTTTGGGACCCCGTTGGTCCTTTGGGAGCTCGATGGGCCTTTGGGGGGCCCGGGGATGGTCTTTGGGGGTCTGGGTGGGCCTTTGGGGGCGCCGGTGGCCCTTTGGGAGCTTGGAGGGCCTTTGAGGGTCTGGGGGGACAGTTGGGGGCCTGGGGGACATTTGGGGACCGGTGGAGGGCCTTTGGGAGCTTGGGGGGCTTTTGAGGACCGGGGGCTTCCTTCGGGGTTGGGGTAGGAGGATTGGAACCCTTTGGGGTTGGGTTAGAGGACCTCACAACACTGTTCAAATGAAACTTGTGTATTATAACGACCACAGAGTTTCACCTTTAAATTCTCTTCTAAAATCTCTTCAAAAATCTTCTTTTAAAATGTCTCTATCTGTTTCGCCGAAATAGTTCCATAACCTGTCTAAAACGGTTTCGCCCAAATAATCCCTAAACGCAAATTCAGCGTGTTCCTTTGTTATTGGCATCTCTGTGCTAACGCATTTCAAATTAATAGGAAACCTGTTCGCGCGCTAAAACAATTCATCGCTAAGATGTTTCTTGCCTAATTGTTTCCATGGCCTTTGGTTATTAATATCCTTTGGAGTTCGACCAGTAGAACTGTTCCCGAGGCAAAGACATTAATGACTTGGATCTATTCCTGGAGCAGTACCTGTCAGACATTACTAAACTTTGCCCGGAAACAATTTGATTAATGACTGACAGCAAAGTGAGAAAAATACTGTTTTTCCATTCTCACTGACAAAGACCATGAAACATACATAAATTGCTGTTGACATCCATGAAAGTGAGAAAGTTCCTGTTTTTTCATTCTCACTGACAAAAACCATAAAACCATCCATAAATGTGACAAAATTCATGGTTTTTCAAGTGAGAAAATTCCTGTTTTTTCATTCTCACTGAGAAAACCATAAACCACGTGGTACTGTCACGAGTAGCACCCCCTCCTCTACTGGCAGTTGATTATAGGGCATTCAACAGGCACCATTGGGGACAGTTTCAGCCCACTGCCAAAGGTACATGATTTGCTGGATAGAATTCCTTCTTCTAGAGTCTTTTCCACGATGGATTTTCTGCCAGGATATTACCAAATGTTAGTGAAGGAGTCTGACCTTGATAAGACAGATTTTGTTTGCAGTTACGATGATTCCGTTTTTATTTTGCAATATGCTATTGTCTTTGAAACGAATCGAATGGAGGAAATTTTCCACTCGATACTGCACAATGTTTTCGAGTTTTTTGTGACGACATTACGTCCTATACTGGAGATTATTATTCGGATTTCGTAGCTTTGGAGGATGTCTTTACTAAGATTTAACACTCTGGCTTACATTTGCGTTCTTCAAAATGCAAGTTTTTGGCAATGTCTATTTCAATTGTTGGTCACGTTTTGGAGGAGGGTACTATCAAACCAAGTCCAGAAAAGCTTTTATCAGTTCAGAATTTGCAATACCCGAATAATTTGAAGGAACTGAGAGCTGCGCTAGGGATATTTTCGTGGTTCCTCAAATACATTGCTAGTTTTGTCACCATAGCTTGTCCATTGCATTTGCTGATGAAAAAGTATATAAGACCTAATTTTGATGAGAAAGAAAAACAGTCCTTTTGATATCCCTAGGGAGAAGCTGGTTAGTTTACATCTTCTTCGTTTGCCATGAAAAGATCAGGGAGGCTGTTCTCTCACCACAGATGCGAGTGCCAACAGGTTTTCGGCACAGTTAAAAGCGGCTATGGGACTCTCCTCTGGAGAGGGAGGATTGAAGTTCAATTTGCTCTATACTAACGATGAAAAATATACATTGGAGGTAAGTATAAATTGGTATACATTTTCTTTTTTTCTACCGATAGCAGTAAGAGTCATCTCAGGTTCTGTACACAATAGTACGATATGAAGTGAAATAAAAACTTCTAGTCTACTAACAGATTTGTCTTGAATGGCTCGTTGTGTTTCTTCGAAAAATTCCTGCAAAAACACAGAAGCTTTTTTTTCTAAAACTTTCGATAAATTCGACCAGACCTACGATTCAGAAGAGACCAAATCAAACCAAAATTTGCTGAAAAATCTAAATTTTACGAAACAATTTTCAAATTTACCGCATTGTACTAAGATCTCTAAATTGCACCAAAAACGGTATGATTGTGCCACTTTGTGCAACACTGGCTCATGTACGATGGAAGACAGGCAAAGCAGATGATTATCAAATTGGAATGATCTTGATCATATTTTGAGCGGATCTGTTGTTTTTAACCATATCCAAAAGGGAGGGGTACATAGAATGTGTGGAAATGCAAAATCATTTTAAAACCTAGCAAGAAGCATCCGGTTAACCCAAATTTTACACGAAACAACAGAGATGTAAAGTGCTGAAATTGGACGTTTGAGCAGATTAAGAAGAAGTTTACGGATATGGTGGATAGAAAGTGCTATGGGGAGGCTTAGATAAATGAGTCGGTCAACTGGATGAAAGCAGCTATTCCCAAGAGTTACAAATAAAACTGGGTTTTCTTTTTTCCAGTTCAACCGATTTTCTGGTATTCAGCTTGAAGAGTTTCGATAGTTCCTGCTAACCAACGAAAGATCCGGCTTGTATTAAAAACCTTTTCAGCATATCATACGAAAGAAAGATTGACGGAGGGTATCAATGAGGGCGAGCAATCAATGAGGGCGAGCAAAGATGATGAGCACCGATAACGCAGTTATTGGGAAGACCAGGTGATGTGACTGGCCCTTGATTGGCCCCCTTCTTTATTGCAACAAATCCACTACAAGGACCAGACGACATGCCGTTATCAACCCAGAGCTTCATGGATACATAAACTGGAATACAAAATCCGAAGAAAAAGAATGGCAACGGGATTAACTCTGCATTTGGTAGCATCCAGAAGCATGGCTGCTTAGAGAAGAGAGTTGAATGTAAGTTTAATTTCGTGTCCGGCAATGATAAGACTTTCTCAAGAAAAATAAATATTGATCAAAATATTAGCTATTACAGGTAGAGCATTGGCAGATCCTGATCCTCACTGAAAACCAAGCTGATATGGAGGGGTACAACGGGTTTTCTCAAGTTTTCTTAAAAAAAACAGCTCTAAATTGAAGGGGAGGTGGAATTTCCAAGATTAAAGTCTCTTTGTTTCCTTCAATGCTGTATGGCTTTAAACCTGCCTGGGTGCAATTTCCGTGTCTAAAATTGGAAAAATTACTAATTATTAAAATATCTGTAAACTACTTATGTTAATCATTTATGAGCGTGGTTGTTACAATCTCCTAATGGAATCAGCCTTCCCTGGTAACAATACCTATCATTGAAAAAAAATTGGCAAGTATTAACCCTTGACAGGCCACTATATGAACGAATACCAGGAAAAATCTACAACGCTTCCCATGTAATCTCTAGGTCAGACTATTGACGAAAAATCTTATTTTTGCATGATTTATTCAAAATTGTCAATTTTAGACCATGTTGTAAAAATACGACATTAGCCTCTCGAGTATATAAAAATGGGGCATTTTCACTTGGTGTGGAAGGCTTTAAAAAAATTGTTTTTGGCAGTAAGGCACAGTGGAAGGTCACATTTGTCGCATTCAAAAGTGGTATATCCCGATTTGCACTCTTTGCAGTGGCTCTGCTTTTCAGTCTTTTTTGCCAGTGATCAAGTCCATCGGCTTGAGCAGATATTGCCGGTCGGATTCGATTGCGACTTCGAATGGGGCTGGGGCTGGGACTATCTTCAACATCTGCGGATGGTCTACCACGTTTACGTTGGGGTATCACACGCGCCGAGGCATACAACCCTGCTGCAACTTCAGACCTAAAGGCTCTCAAGATCATTGGCTCGTCTGTCCTTGAAGTCAGTGCTTTGACGTCTGACCTGAAAAGAAGCCAGCTTTTGCAGACTGCTGTGTCAATAAGCCACCAGAAGACTCTCATATACCATTTTCGTGTCCGAAGATTAGTTTGACACATCTCCGCCAGCATGTATGCTAAATCTACGCCACCCATATGACGGTTGTACTCAAAAACAATGGCTGGCCTTGAAACTTCAACCCTGGATTTATCCTTAACGTTCCAGCGTCTGCAAGTATCCTGTGGCGTTATTCCTGCATACGTTGAAGCCAAGCAAACCGTTTTGTTATCTAACCATTTCACTACAATAACGCCAGAATGAATGTCAGTCCTGTAATCTGACGTTCCTCTCTCTCGTTTCTTCATTTCACTATCTGTGAGGAGCGGGCAGCTCTTCAGTTGCGCTTTGTTCAACGTACCAATACAAGGGAATCCTTTAATTTTGAGCAAACTCATTAGTTTCAAGCTCGAAAACCAGTTGTCAAAGTAAATCTAGTAGTTCATTTTCTCTGGCAAGGTACTCATCAGACGTAAAACTATGTTGCCTCTGACTCCAAGATCTGGCTCTATGTCATCTTCAACAAGAGTGCCCTTCCCTTGGTAAACTTCAAAATCATATACAAAACCTGACACACCGGCTCTTGTGAACAGTTTTATTCCCCACTTCGTCGGCTTTTTCGGTAGATATTGTCTCAAGTTGCTTCGCCCCTTGAAAGGAATCATTTGCTCGTCAATTGAATGGTGTTCTTCGGGGCTGACTTCAAGAAACTTGGAACGGATATGACTCAGGACGGGTCGAATCTTGTATAGCTTGTCAAATCCATGTTCTCCAGGTTTCTTAGCTTTATTGTTGTCGTTGAAATGAAGAAAATGTTTGATCTTGTCAAACCTTTGTTGGCCCATCTTGTCGGCAATTTGAGGGTATCTGGTGGCTGCTTCCCAATGCATTCGATAATAGGGACCTTTTATCACTCCCAATAATAGAATAATGTTCATGAAAACTTTTAGCTCTTCGGCAGTGAGGCAGAGGTTGCATCCCTCAGTTTGAAGTGCAAAGACGTTACTTTATTCAACTATCAGCTCAAGAAGTTCATCGTCAAAGAATTTTTGGAAGTATTTCAGTTGAGTCTCCAAGATGCCCGGAACTTGGCGAGGCTCTCCTTTCCAAGACAGATCAACTTTTTCTATCTCTGCTTTTCTCCAGTCGAATTTTTCTTGGACTTTTGATTTCTTCTTTGATTTTCCAGTACTTGTTGTTACCGGTTGCTGTTGCTGACTGGAGGGTGGAGTTTTCCCCGAGTCATCGTCACTGGGTTCAGTGTTAGCCTCCACGTCATCCTGTTCCAAGAAGAAGTGGAGATTGTCCAGTAGAGGCAACAAGTCTGCATCAGGATCATCGATAAGATCTTCTGGAGACAGGAAGTCTGGATCATTGTCATCATCATCGTCGGACAAATCAGACAACATGTCTTCTCGAATGTCAAAAATATACTTGGCCGCCTCTTCTGCGTCAATTCGGCGATTTTGAGCTCGTTTTCTTAGTCTGTCGTAAGATTCCGCCATCTAAAAAGAAAACAAAAATTAGACATATGAAACACCCTGTCTACTCAATGATCCACCATTCCTGAGGGGTGCTTTGAGCTACTATGTAGGAGGGACTCCTCCTACATCATAGCTGATGTAAAATTATATTGTTTTCTTCACCCTTTTTATTTTCTTATTTAGTTGTTTGTTTCATAATTTTGAGCCACGATCGTCCGATGTTGTATTTTTACAACAGGAGGAAGTTTCTCTTGCTACTGATCCAAATTCTTGCTTATTTCGTGAATTTCAACTACAGTAATTCTAAACGGTATATATTTTATACGCATATGACATGAAAGGAATCTCCCCCCTTTTCGTTTTGTTTCCAGTTTCTTGCTTAGAAATTTCCTACCTTTTTATTCGTTTTTCTTATCCCTTGGTTTGGTGACTCACTGTTTAGGCCACATGTCACACAGCAGCTCCCCAAAGGTATCAATCGACTGCCATCTTTCAGCCCCAACGAAAGATGTTGATAAAAGCAGTATTTTTTTACAGCAAGATGGCAGTCCAAGCTCGAAAAGTACAGATTTGTTTTTTTACAACAATTGCCTGTGTAGGGTTAATTACACAGGATAAAAACAACAGTTTTTTAAAGAACTTCAAAAAACTGTGGTGGTTCTCCAATCCCAGAAAAGTGATAACTTTTGTTAAAGTGACACTTTTAGCGATGACAAAAAAAATGGCATTGTGTCCGATGATAAAAAAAAAACGATAATGCTTTTTGCAATTGCAGATAAGAACAATGACACTTTGACGTGAAAAAACAAGGGCACTTTATCTAAAGACAGAGAAAACGCCAACACCTTTTGTAATAACATTTTCGACAATGACAAGAAAATCAATGACACAAAAGGGATGACAAAATAGCGGTGTTGCAAACTCTCTGGACATGATCTGCTATTTTTTATCCTGGTTAAATGACAAGCAATTTGGAAAAAATAACTCCATCCACAGTAAACCATCATGGAGTCTCTTTTCTCCATTGAAAGGGTTAACATATTCAGGAGTCTAATACATTTTTGTTAATTTAGATAAACAAATACGTAATTATCTTACGTGATTTTTCGGTCAAAATGGCTGCTCTTCTTCTTTTTACTGGAGGTGGCAACTGCCGTAGATGCACTGGCAGCAGATTTGTCATCATTGTTATCTTCTTTGTAAAAGTACTTATAATATATGTACTCAATAATCAAAGTGATGATAGATAGAGCAATTCCAATGAAAATGATGACGAAAACTCCACCTAAAATGGCAAACCAGACGAAAAATTTCCTTATTTTAAATTTTCAGACAGCTTGGTTTTTCAAAGGTTTACAAATATTACAGTAATGAGGTATATGAGGATTTCTATTAGTTTCTGCTGGTACTTTTTTTTCTAAATCAGTCAAATACACTCCTTTAGTGATATCTTTAGTAAATCTGATGTCTGTAGTACTATCTTTAGTTGTACGAAAGACTTTATTAAATGTTATTAAAACCATTCCAAAACATTGGTTTTAATCATAAGATGTTGAGAAAAGTCATTTAAACAGCATGGATTTAAAACTACGAAAATTAAGTGTAATAAACATTAAATGAAAAAGGTAAACATTTAAATTACCATCTTTGGTATGCAATTCTTGTCTCAATTTCAGTGTTTTTTTTTTCGTACTGCTAAAAGAGGAGTTTCTGAAATAGAATATACAGAATAACAGAAGGATAATGGGAGACGAATAAGAGAGAAAAATCGACTTCGTTAATAAAAAAAAGAAACCTTAAAAATCAACGCCATCTAGTGCTGACCAACAAACTGATAAAATTAAAATTAAAATTTCGATTAAAATTTTTGTTCCTTTTCGTCTCTTTTTAACTTTGATTTACATTTTTCTGTAATTATCACATTACAAATTTAGTTTTTACAAAGAAACAAAAAAAAAAATATTGGCGTTCATTTGTATTTTTATAATTCTATTAAACTCAACTGTTTCGAATTTTTCTAGTCTGGATGACGGGAACTCCACAGTAAGTGACATTTTAAGTTTTTCCATTAAACCTGAGTGACAGGGCCTAAGAATCCTCAATTATTGGTTTATTGTGCTCTTTGAGCTTGACCTAAAAGTGGTAAGTCAAAATGAGTTTCAAGAAAAATAAGCTGATCTAAAGCATTTAACAGACTTGGATTCATCTATTTCAAAAATAGTTGAAATTTATAGTCCAAAAACTCAGACGGTAGATTTACTTTATTTACTCATTAGCATCGCCACTAGTCGATTTTTGAAAAATATCATCAGAAAGACAGAGTAAAATGTTATTTCGTAATCCTTTCTAATGCCAAGGTTTAATCGTCCCTAAATCACTTCAAAAGCTTTCTCTACAAAAAAAGTTTTGCAAACAAAAGTAAAGAGCAATATTAAACCTAAGACGAGTCGAAATGAAGTCAAATCGTAATTCAAGTGTAAAAGAACATAAATCCCTATCAATCAAAAACTGAAACCCTAAATGAGCAGATATTATATTAAATAATGAAGCTAGAACTAAAACCAACAGAAACTATCACAAACAGGAGTAGACCTGGTCCCCCCAATGCCTTGTAAGGACTAGGAGCGTCCTTTGGGGGAGGGCGAAATGGGCAGTTGCCCCATCCAATAATGTGGATAAAAATAATATATGTATCCCATTCCCCTTAACTATCTGGATATGGATCCCTCTTGCCCCCTCCCCCCATTGAAATGCTGGAGATTCGCCCCTGGTGAACGTCCACTTTCAGTTTAAAAAGAAAGGAAATTATAGTATTAATCAAGATTAATGAGAAAAACCAATGAAATGCAGATTGAGAGTTTAATATACATTGATGTTAATTCCTGAGAGTGTTAGCCACTAATGACGTTTTTGTTTTTACAAGGTAAACGATCCGTCAGACCTACATTTGCTTTCGGTAATTTCTGTTTGTTGCAATTTTAACTTTGTTATTTATTGCAATTTCTGTTCATTATAGTTTTTACTTATTTATGGATAATGATCTACGTTCGTTTCACACTTGAATTGAACTCTATTACCGCTCGTATTAGGTTAAACGTAGCTCTTTACTTTTCTTTGGAAACCTCAATTTATGGAAAAAGTTTTTGAAAGTTATTTTTGTTCGTTTTTATTGACTTATTTTTCAATGGTGGATAAAAGGAATATTCTTTAGGCTTTTTTTCGTTTTTATTTCTGTACAAATCAAGATTTTGGCTTACTGTTTATTTTTGTAGTAGCAGTTAATAGTAGAAGTTCTGTATTAGTAGTTAGTAGTAGTAGTAGTTAGTAGTAATTGTAGGTAGAAGTAGTAGCTAGTAGTAGTAGTTAGTAGTAGTAATGAGCAACAGCTTGTAGTAGCAGTTAGTAGTAGTAGTTAAGAGTTGTAATTAGTAGTACTAGTTAGTAGTAGTAGTTTGTAGTGGTAGTTACTAGTAGTAGTTAGTAGTAGTAGTTATTAGTAGTAGCTAGTAGTAGTTGGTAGTTGTAATTATTAGTAGTATTCAGTAGTAGTAGTTAATAGTAGTAGTTAGTAGAAGTAGTTAGTAGTAGTGGCTAGTAGCAGTAGTTAGCAGTAGCTAGTAGTAGTGGTTAGTAGTAGTAGATAATAGTAGATACTCTTTGTTCAATATCTCCCTCCACACTTTTATCAGTTCTGATCGCATAAAAAAAATATTAAAAAAAAAATAATAATAATAAAGAAAAAATGCTCTTTTTTAAAAATAAAATGGTGACTAGTGAATTTATAATTTAGATCACAGTCCGTAAAAATTACCCATACAACGAAATAGAAGTATAAACTAGAGTTGTCGACTACCAATAATAAACTATTTTGAGATAATAATCATTCACTTTGTAGTAGGGCCCGACCGATATGGATTTTTGGGGTCCGACACCGATACCGATATGTATGTAGCGTACCGGTACAATACCCATATAATTTGTCGATAAATTCTCCTCTGGAAAAAACCTTAACTAAAGTTTAAAACCCCCAGTCTCTGTCCATATTCATGCTCGCATGTTTCTTCCTGGTCTATTACACACCAAAGAACAGCCTCAATAATTAACTGTGGATTCCAAAAATTAGGCCATTTACAAGAATTGTTTAATTTTCTTTACCTTTTCTGATCAACAGCGTCTGAACACACAAACGAAATGGCGGATATTTGCGGAAGTGACAGATAAGAAAAAATTTTAATCAAAGAAGCCGGTTTAGCTACATAAACAAAAATATTTGAAAATCTGACTGAAATAAGCTTAAGATATTTATTGAATTGATTATTCAAAACTCAAGTTTCAATAGCGGGACTTTGAATTTTAATCATTCACATATTAATGTGAAAACTTTACTTTAAATTTATATGATATGGTCTCTTACTAACGAATCGATACTAGGCAGACTCGATACAGGGGTGAAGCTAGAGTTCTAAGTCTGGAGGAGAGATTTTAAGAATGAGTCGTCTAAATCATCCAGTGTGCCGATAAATGCGGACACACAACCTAAATTTACAAAATAAATTTTCCAAGGTGTTGTCACGCGGCGGAGACGCCTTAGAACTCCCCCTCCCCACCGTAAAACGCCCTATCTCCTCATTAGCTGCACCCCTGGCTGGATTTCATGATTTCAACCGATTGAATCCCCCATGCAAGTGAACATTCATTAAACACAATGTATAGTTTATTGTATTCTTTTTAAGGACACCCTAGACGGTCAATCCTTTTGATCAAAAGCTTCCGTCAATCAATTGATTAATGTGTGATTGACCATCTAGGAACCGATTGAGTCATTCAAACTTTCCATCAATCACCGTCAACGCTTGACTCAAGCGTCAAACAGGTTTCTAGATGGTCAATTATGCTTTAATCAATTGATTGACGGAAACTTTTGATCGAATGATTGACCGTCTAGGGTTTCCTTTAATTTTTTTGTAGAGGAGGTACTTTGACTTCATTTGACTCACCAGGGCTGCTCTCTCCACCATGGTCAGCTTTAGCTGCTGCCCCCTCCCCCCAAGGACCGGGCAAGCAAAAGTTACCTGAGGAAATCTGGTACAATCTTCTGGACACGTTGCGGAAAAAAAATATATATCGGCGGAAAACCTATATTTTTCTCATATCTGATAATGACACTGAGCCACTGATAATGACACTGATATCGGCCCGATAACATCAGATGGCCAATTTATCTGTTTGACCCTACTCTCTAGTAAACTTAGTACATTTTTGCAAGTTTCCTTCAACAGTGAGACGAAATCTAGTTCCCAGAAAATTTTATAGATGGAAACGTGAGAGAGCGTTTATCATCAATTATGTTTTTACCGTAGATGGATAGTCGAATTGCCAGTGCGGTAAAGTTGCTTCGACGGTGATTTTTAGAGTATAAACCGTAGGTGTAAACTACCTATTCTCGTTCTCTAAAAACTCCAACAGCCGCTGTTGCTGGAGTCGTGAGAGAATTCTTATGTTTAAGCATCAATTATGTTTGGACCTGTTGATGGCTAAACAAATCACCAGTGCATCAAAGTTACTTAGAAGGGGAATTGAAGCCTGAACCGTAGGTGCAAACAGCCTAGTCTTGTTCTCTAAAAGCTGGAACAGCCACAATCGCAGGAGACGTTAGAAAATGTTTATTATTAATTAAGTTTGGGACCCTAGAGGGCTACACAAATCGCAAGTGCGGTAAAGTCGTTTAGACAATGTTTTTACAGTCTGAATCGTTGGTGCAAGCTGCCTATTCTTGTCCTTTCAAAGCTACAACATCGGCAATAGCTGGAGAAGTGAGTGAATATTTATCATTAATTAGGTTTGGGACCCTAGAGGGCTACACGTATTGCCAGTGTGGTAAAGTTGCTTAGACGATGTTCTTAACATTGTGAACCGTTGGTGTAAACTGCCTATTCTCGTTCTCTATAAGCTTCAAAGGTCACAACTGCTGGAGCAGTGAGAAAACTCTTTTGTTTAAGTATCAATTATCTTTGGGAATTTAGATGGCTAATCGAATTGCCAGTGGGGTAAAGTTTCTTGAACGGTAATTTTAACAGTCTGAATCGTAAGTACAAACTGCCTATTTTTGTTCTCTAAAAGGTGAAACAGCCACAATTGCTAGAGCTGCGAGATAACTCCCAAATTTAAGCATCAATTAATTTTGGGACTTTAGATGGCTAAACGAATTGTCAGTGCGGTAAAGTTGATAGATGTTGATTTTAAAAGTCTGAACCGCCGGTGCAAACTACCAATTCTCGTTCTCTAGAAACTGCAAGAGCTACAAATGCTGGAGACGTGAGAAAACGTTTATCATCGATTTTTTTCAGGACCATAGGCTTGATGGCTAGAGGAATTGCCAGCGCGGTAAAAAGCTGCTTATACAGGGATTTTTATAGTCTGAACCGTAGGTGCAAACTGTCTATCTTCGTTCTCCAGAACCTTCAACAGCCAAAATTGCTGAAGTCATGAGAGAACTCATATGTTTAAGCATCAATTATGTTTGGGACTTTAGAGGCTTAACAAATTACTAGCAGCCTATTCTCGTTCTCTAAAAGCTCATTAGCCATAATTTCCATGAGTTGCCACTGCAGTGAAGTTGCTTAGACGGTAATTTTATAATTCTGAACCGTAGGCGCAAACTGTCTAATATTGTTTTCTAAATGTTTAAACAATGTTGAAGCTTTGTTGAGCAAATTTCAACATCCAAAATTGGTGGAGTCAGGAGAAAACTAATCTAGCGTCAATTATGTTTGGAACCTTCGAGGGCTAAAGGAATTTTCAGTGTGGTAAAATTGCATAGACTGTTATTTTAACAGTCTGAACAGTAGCTGCAAGCGACTTATTCTCGTTCTCTAAAAGCTGCGAGAGCCACAATTGCTTGAAACGTGAGAGAGCTCTTATGTTTAAGCATCAATAATGTTTGGGACTTTAGAGGCTAAGTAAATTGCAAGTGCATTAACGTTGCTTAGACGGTGATCTTAAATGTTGAAGCTTTGTTGAGCAATGTTCAACATCCACAAATGTTGGAGTCGTGCGAAAACTATTCTAGCGTCAATTCTGTTTGGGACCTTGGATGGCTAAACAAATTTCTAGTGCGGAAAAGTTGCTTAGACGATGATTTTAACAGTCTGATGTTTAAATGTGAAATTAGTGAGGATTGGGAGCTCGACTCACCGTAAAAACATCTCGAGGGGCTGCATTTTAACGTAAATGTTTGATAAGGCACTATGGCGTTCATGTGTATCCATTTTTACGCTGCAATAGGCTGAAATCTTCACGAAATCCTAGCCTCAAATAAAAACACCCTGCTAAATAGGGGGAGGGGGGAATCTCATTTCATGAAACGAAGCCAGTTATCCATCTTTTGCATATGGAAATGATTGGGAAACTGCGTTAAGCTCTGGGAAATATTGAGGGAGGCAATGCAACAAAAGATCCCCCATTCTACCCATGAGTATTAGGTTGAATGAGCACCAGCCCGTTTCTGAAGAACTATTACTTTGCACAAATAGTCTGAACGATTTTGCACTCCAATTAATAGAAACAATTTGCTAAGGGCATTGTAATTTGCAACGAAGAAACATTCTTTATACAGCCAACTCCACAAATTGGATAGAGCTAACATATCGCCTTAGGGGCCAAGGGCGTAAAAAAAAATTAGTAAAAGTATTGTTACTACCTACAACTAATTAAAAAAAAACATTAGGCTATTGTGTGCATTCAAAAAACGACAAAGAGAGAAAAAACCTCAATGAAAAACCACTAAACGAGACTGCGGCCAGTAGAGAGGAAGCAATGCAGCAAAAGATCCCCCATTCTACCCATGAGTATTAGGCTGAATGAGCACCAGCCCTTCTCTGAAGAACTATTACTTTGCGCACATAGTCTGAACGATTTTGCGCTCCAATTAATAGAAACAATTTGCTAAGGGCATTGTAATTTGCAACGAAGAAATATTCTTTATACAGCCAACCCCAAATATAGGAAAGAGCTAACACATCGCTTTAGGGGCCATGGGCGTCAAATAAATTTAGTAAAAGTATTGTTACTACCAACAGCTAATTAAAAAAAAAGCATTAGGATATTGTGTGCATTCAAAAAACAACAAAGAGAGAAAAAATTCAATAAAAAAACCACAAAACGAGACTGCGGGCAGTGGATAGAAAAGATGAAAAACTAAAACGACGTGGATATTTCGCATGTATGTAAACGAGGCGTCTTCAGCACAGAAGAAATAAAGATAAAAAACTAAAATCAAATAAAAACCATCACCAATATTAATAAAATGCAATTGTCGCAACTGATCCACGAAGGTCACTAAAGCTAACAGAGTTACTTCTATGAGAACACCAAAGCAACTGAGTAAAAAAATATAAAAATGAAACTGATGTTAATTATTCTGTTACGAAATAATCCTATTGTTAGCTACTGTTGAAGCAATTCTTTTTGGTCTGGTAGCCCAGGTGATTTTATAATCTTAATTCCTTTATTAGCTATTGGTTCATATTTCAAAAGAATATTATAAATTGGGTCAATGTTTAAATTTCCCGTAGCTCTATTTATTGAAAGATTAGCAGACATATGGTTTTTATTTCTATAGCCTCCCTCGCCCACTGAGAAAACCTCTATCATTAGAAATAGCCACGGCTTCATCAAATTGTACAAAATATTCAGGACGAAAGAAAATTTGTTCAGCCAAAGCCAAAACAAAAGTTTCAGGAGGCTTGCTGAATTGTAGAGTTTTTTCTATTGAGTTGAGATGCTCAATAAATCTTTCAAGAAATTGTTGGTGATTTCTACCAAATATTGAACTTCCCACAAGAACAAGGAATCTTATACACCCCACTTACTATACTTCCCCGAGTCAAATCCTTTCCAGAATTAAGGAAACTATCTATGGTCTCGACGATTGGAAACATGTATTAATGTTATATTTATGCAAAATTCGTTTAAGCTTATCTCCCAAACCAGGTACATATGGCAAAAAAATGAAGCTTTTAGACACATATAATTCTGAATACTGCCAAACTCTAAATACCTTACTATTATGTTTAATACGTCTATTTTCTATAATTTTAACAGTGAACTTAATTGGGTAACTATTACAAAATAAAATATCCCTCAAATTATTTCGTATATGAGGGGGTTCGCCCCATAGTCAATACCTCGCTCTTTACGCTAAAGTTCGAATTTTGTTCGATTCACAAAGGCCGTGTAAATAGAATAAATAGCTCTTTTGAAAGTACTAAAAAAAACTTCAGCGTATAGAGCGATGTGTTGACTAGGGGGAGAACCCCTTCATATACGCAATAATTTCTGTTCGTTTTAAGTTTTAATGTTGCTCCTTACTTTCAGTAGAAAAAACTTGTTTTTTTTATTGAATTTCTAATCGTTTTTAAATAATGATGGGAAATCCGGCACCCCCTTCATAGGTATGTCCCTACCCCCAAGGAAACATCCTCTATGGAAAGATTCCCCAACTTAATCCCCTCCTCCGACCCCCCTACACCCAGAAAATTCCCTCCTGAAAACATATGTATACTTCCCAATAACCAATACTATATGTAAACAATAGGCAAAGTTCATAACTTGCATCCCTTCCCCCGGGACCTGTGGGGGATTAAGTCATCCTCAATGACATATTTATTATATTTTCGACTATGCTGAACAAAATGGCAATCTCAAAATTTTTATTGGGTGACTTTGAAAAAACAATGAGCGTGGGAGGGGGCCAAGTTGCCCTCCAATTTTTTTTGTCACTTAAAAAGGGCACTAGGACTTTTAATTCACGTTCGAATGAGCCCTCTCATTATATTATAGGACTACTGGATCGATACGATAAACCACGGGGAAAAAAAAAAAAAATAAACACGCATCCGTGATCATTCTTCTCGCAAAAAATACAAAATTCCACATTTTTGCAGATAGGAGCTTGAAACATCTGCAGAAGGGTTTTCTGTTACTCTGAATTGGATGGTTTGATTTTCATTAGTATTCTATGGCTTTTAGGGAGTATTTCCTGAAAAGTTTGCCTTATTTTCAAAAAAAGGGGCAAATAATTTCCCTCTTTTTGAAAATAAGGCAAACTTTTCAGGCTCGTAACTTTTGATGGGTTAGACTAAATTTGATGAAACTTATATATTTAAAATCAGCATAAAAATCCGATTCTTTTGATATATCTACTGGTATCAAAGTTCAGTTTTTTAGAGTTTCGGTTACTATTGAGCCAGGTCGCTCCTTACTTACAGTTCGTTACCGTGAACTGTTTGATTAGGTCAGTAGACATGCTAGGTCAATCACTTAGTGAAGAATTCTTGCCTAATCTAATTGATGAATAGTATTTCATATATTCTTAGGTCAGTTACAGTTAATTCAAAAGATTAGTTTTCCTTTTTTTGAACACTGTAAGACAGCTGGGTGGAAGCCCCTGATGATATATCTGCCTTCTATCATTTTCGCTTCTTTTTCGTCCGCTGGCTGACATTACCCTCATTTTTTCGGATATTTAGCTTTATCATTTTTTTTTCTTGTTTGTCATATGTCAATCCTGCTTATAGCCCTTTCTGTCTGTAACAGTTCACAGAACTAATGTAACTTTATGTAAGCTAACATTTTACCTTTTAAAAATTACAATTGTCTGTACTATAATACACTTTGTTGTTCTGACAACAAGAGAGCTAAGTCAGACAGACCGCCTTTTAAACGGGGAATATAGCTATACACAAAACAAAATCAGATTCAATCTTTTTTCTGCCAGTCTCTTCGTACTTTTGTGCTCCGAAAATTGCGAGTCGTCGTAAAATATGTAAGTAAAATATGTAAAATACCGGTAAAATACCAGTAAAATAGGTAAAATACTTAAATTACGTAAAATACGTAAATTACGTAAATTAAGTAAAATAGTTAAAATATAAATTTTACGGGGGTCCATAAAATTACGATAAAATACGTAAAATACCGAAGTTTACCATAACTAATTTTATCAGTTACAACACTACTACCAGACCAAAAGGAATTGATTCAATAATAGCTAAAAATAGCATTATTTCGCAAACAGAATAATTTACTTTATTTCCATTCTTATACTTTTTTACTCAGTTACTTTGGTATTCTCATCGAAGTAACTCTATTAGCTTCTGTGACCTACGTGGACGAGTCGCGACAATTATATTTTATTAATATTTGTGGTGGTTTTATTTGTTTTTAGTTTTTTTAGTTTTTATCTTTGTTTCTTCTGTGCTGAATACGCTTCGTTTACATACAGGCAAAATATCAGTAGTGTGCTTTCTATATATTTGAACCCTACAAAGAAATATACAAGAAAATGTGTTCAGTTTCAACTGTACAAGACCTGTCTGACAGTTTTCTGAGGCAACATCCATTTTCAGGAGCAATCAGAGACAATAGATACGGAGGGTACTCAATATACGATGACTTGATCAATAATGTTTCTACTAATATACAGCCAAGCCAGACATGTTTCTGAGTCAAAACTTGTCAAACAGATTAATAACCTCTTATTTAAAGGTATCTTGCATCTTGTCAGGTTTGGTTAGGAATGTGTCGCGGGTAATTACACAATGGGGAATGGAATGCTACATTCAGAATTGTTTTAACTTGAAATTTATATCATTAGCGTAAAGCTAACTCAATTTGCAAAAAGGTATACCCTTTGCATAACTCTGCTCTGAATGATCTTAATTGGTGATTGAATAACAGGGATGACACAGAGCTTAATAATATTCTTTATTTCTAATTGGTTTTTACGAATGTTCTAAAAGGGTCAGTTAAGGTAAGTCAGAGGGGATGGTAACTCTTACGCAATTTAACATAAATTTGAAATAACATCATTGGTATCAATCTATGGTAACGGTTAGTGATGACAAGAAGATTTTGTGACTTAACTTGACTTTATTTCTTGGCTGTATTCTGTGTAATACACAAATACCAGTTGAGCAGTGTTGCCAATATAAAATATGCCTTAGAATTGGAGTATCCTAAAGTTGAAACTAATAGAGTCATAGGTGCCAAAATGACCTTGTGACTTGACCTAGCTTTACTTCTCGGCTGTGTTCTGTATAATACACAAGTGTCATTTTAGCAGTGTTGTCAATATAAAGTATGCTATAGCATTGGAATATGCTAAAAAATTGAAACTAATAGGCCGTAGGCACCAAGAAAAGATCACGTAACATGACTTAGCTTTACTTCTTGGCGGTGGTTGCTATAATAGACAACTACATAATGTGGGATGTGGGTGAAAATATGCTTTAGCATTAGAGTATGCTAAAAAGTCGAAGCTAATATTTATAGATGCTAAGAAAAGAATTTTAATATAGAAATTCAGAACAATCCTTAGAAATCCTTACCACCAATGACCAGAACCACCAAGGACCTCAACCTTCAAGGCCCTCTCCTCAACCTCCAAGGGGCCCCCTCCCTCCAACTTTTTGGGCCCATTCCCCCATTTTTTTACATTTTTTAAGATTATTTTTTTGAACTTTTTTTATTTATTTTTTTAACATAGTATTTTTTCAACTTTTTTTACATGTCTTAGAATGACATGAAACCTACTCAAAAAAATAAAAAAATCATATTTAATATTTTCCAAATTCAAAATAAGAATGATATAGATATGTTAGTCGTATCTTTTACTATTAGAAAAATAATGTCTGTAGTAGCATGTTTTTTTACTGAAATTTTGGACTTAGAAAATTATTCAAATTGTTTTTAGGAATCTTAAAATGACATGAAATATGTTTGCGACTGTACCAATCTTATTCTATGCTTGCTCTTAGACATCACGCGGCTTTCACAGTGGTACTCTATGGGTACTTATCGAAACTACCTAGTTCATTATGCGGATTAAATCAGGAATTTTCTTACATTGGAAGAAAAAACACTTTCATCACATTAAAAAAAAGTAAAGATGAATTATTCCACAAAACTGAGTGCATACGATAAAATAATCGTTGCGTTGAATGCTGACCAAGATCATTATTTGAACTATGAAACAAGCACTAGCGGTAACACTATAGGAAATGTATGCTTGTGTTGTCATGACACTGTAAGTTTAGATCTCTTTGGAGTACCCAAGAATTTCCATTGTACAAATGCTGGATATGCGAGAGTGATATCTCCAGAGATGATAGTAGTCGAAGAGAATGCCAACATAAAACTAATAGTTGATGAAGAGGGATATCTTCTTGCTCTTGGTTCTAGTAACAAGCTACGTACTGATACATCCTATTGCCCTCGTTCTGGTATTAGTATTCAAAGGACTGCAAACGGAAAAAGAAAAGCCTGCTGCTGCATTAATGTCATAAATCATATCTTGTCTACGTGCCTGAACTGTTACCTCTGTAAAAATAATGTGATAATAGACGGTGAAATCACAGGCAGGACATAAAGGGCATTGGCAGACAATATCATGAATCAATATAAAGATGAATTGATGGAGAACTAAACGCAAATGAACGTTATTACTACTATTGATCATATAATCAATGAACCCAATAATACCAAACACGAAATGCATATTGAACCTGTAGGTGACGTCACAGTAAAAATTGTGAATGACTCAAAATGGATTAATGATTATTTTACTGATTACGAACTAAGAGAAGACATTAGCTACAGTATCAAGAGAGAATATGATGAACTATTTTATAGAACAGATTCAAAATGTCCACAGTTGTTCAATGATAGTAATAGTGTATAAAAATGTTTGTGACATATTTTTTAATATTAATATTCTGCATCTCGTTATTTCAATGAACATACTTTATGCACTACTTTGTTATATTTCCATTCTTTTTAGGATACACTAGCAAGTCAAATATTTTTAATAAATTTGGGTTATAGCTTTCAGAATTAAGAAAATCCATGTTTAAAATATATCTGATTTTTCTAATATTATTTGATTTTTTACTAAAGTTGGGTTTTAATTTTCAGAAATAAGAACATAAGCGTTTAAAATACTTCTGATTTTATTAATAATATTTTATTTTTGAATAAAATTGTGTTATAGTTTTCAGAAATAAGAGCATCCATGCCTAAAATACATCTGACTGACTTTTTAATAAAGTTGGGTTCTAGTTTTCAGAAATAAGAACATCCACGTTTATAGTACATCTGATTCTATTAATAATAATATTAGATTTCTTAATAACATTAGGTTATAGTTTTCAGAAACAAGAACATCCATGTTTTAAATACATCTGATTTTGCTAATAGTACTTGCCTTTTTAATAAATTTGGGTTTTGGTTTTCAGAAATAACAACATCCAAATTTGACATACATTTGATTTTATTGATAATATTAGATTTTTTAATAAAGCTGGGTTTTAGTTTTAAGAAATAAGAACAACCACGTTTAAAATACATCTGACTGTATTAATAATATTTGATTTTATAATAAAATTGGGTTATAGTTTTCAGAAATAACAATATCCAAGTTTAAAATACATATGGTTTTATTGATAATACTTGACTTTTAATAAAATTGGGTTATAGTTTTCAGAGATAAGAACATCCACGCTTAAAATCCATCTGAGTTTATTAGTAACATTTGGTTTTTTATAATGAAGTGAGGGTCTAGTTTTCAGAAATAACAACATCCAAGTTTAAAATACATTTGATTTTATTGATAATATTGGATTTTTAAATAAAGTTAGGTTTTAGTTTTCATTAATAAGAATATCCACGTTTAAAATACATGTGATTTTATTAATAATATTTGATTATTTAATAAAATTGAGTTATAATTTCAGATATAAGGTTATTCACGTTTATAATGCATCTGATTTTATTAAAAATATTTAATTTTTGTAATAAAGTTAGGTCTTAATTTTCAAGAATAAGAAAATCCACGTATTAAATACATCTGATTTTATTAATAATATTTAATTTTTGAATAAAATTGGGTTATAGTTTTCAGAAATAAATTGATCTAAGTTTAAAATACATTCGATTTTATTGATAATATTTGATTTTTTAATAAAGTTGGGTTATAGTTTTCAGAAATAAGAATATCCACGTTTAAAATACATCTGATTTTACTAAAAATATTTAAATTTTTAATAATTGTTCAGAAATAAGAATATAAACGTTCAAAATACATCTGATTTTATTAATAATATTTGATTTTATAATAAAGTTGGGTTTTAGTTTACAGTTTACAAAAATAACAACATACAAGTTTAAAATCCATTTCACTTTATTGATAATATTTAATTTTTTAATAAAATTGGGTTATAAATTTCAGAAATAAGAAAACTCACGTTTAAAATACATCTGATTTTATTAATAATAATTGATTTTTCAATAAAATTGGGTTATAGTTTTCAGAAATAACAACATGCAAGTTTAAAATACATTTGATTTTATTGATAATATTTGATATGTTAGTAAAGTTAGGTTTTCGTTTTCAGACACAAGAACATCCACGTTTAAATACATTTGATTTTATTAATAATATCTGATTTTTTAATAGACTTGGGTTTTAGTTTTCAGAAATAAGAAAATTCACGTTTAAAATACATCTGATTTTATTAATAACATATGATTTTTTTATAATAAGGTTGGGGTTTAGTTTTCATAAATAAGAACACCCATCAGAAATAAAAACATCCACATTAAAAATATATCTGATTTTATTAATAATATTTGATTTTCTAATAAAGTTGGGTTTTAGTTTTCAGAAATATGAACATCCACGTTTAAAATACATCTAATTTTATTAATAACATCTGATTTTTTAATAAAGTTGGATTTTAGTTTTCAGAAATATGAACATTCAAGTTTAAAATACATCTAATTTTATTAATAATATTTGATTTTCCAATAAAGTTGGATTTTAGTTTTTAGAAATATGAACATTCAAGTTTTAAATACTTTTGATTTTATTAATGATATTTGATTTTTGAATAAAGCTGAATCTTAGTTTTCAGAAATGAGAACATTCACGTTTAAAATACATCTGATTTTATTAATAATATTTGAATTTTGAATAAAGTTGGGTTTTAGTTTTCTGAAATAAAACTAATGAACATTCAAGTTTAAAATACTTTTGATTTTATTAATGATATTTGATTTTTGAATAAAGCTGAATCTTAGTTTTCAGAAATAAGAATATCCACGTTTAAAATACATCTGATTTTATGAATAATATTTGAATATTGAATAAAGTTGGGTTTTAGTTTTCTGAAATTGGAACATCCGAGTTTAATATACATCTGATTTTATTGACAATATTTGATTTTCTAATAAATTTGGGTCTTAATTTTCAGAAATAACAACGTCCAAGTTTAAAATACATCTGATATTAATAATAATATTTGATTTCTTAATAAAATTTGGGTTATAGTTTTCAGAAACAAGAACATCCAGGTTTAAAATACATCTGGTTTTATTAATAATATTTTATTTTTGAATAAAGTTGGATTTAGTTTTTTGAAATAGGAACATCCAAGTATAAAATACATCTGATTTTATTGATAATATTAGATTTTCTAATACTGTTGGGTTTTAGTTTTCAGAAATAACAACATCCACGTTTAAAATACATCTGATTTTAGTAATATTATTTGATTTTTCAATGAAGTTTGGTTTTACTTTTCAGAAATAAGAACATTCATGTTTAAATACATCTGATTTTATTAATAATATTTGATTTTCTAATAAACTTGGGTTTTAGTTTTTAAAAATAAGTAGATCCATGTTTAAAGTACATCTGATTATATTAATAATATTTAATATTTTAATAAAATTGGGTTTTCAGAAATAAGAACATCCACGTTTAAAATAAATCTGATTTTAGTATTAATAATATTTGATTTTTTAGTAAAGAAGGGTTTTAGTTTTCAGAAATAAGAACATCCACGTTTATAATACATCTGATTTTATTAAAATTTTATTTTTTAATAAAGTTAGGTTATAGTTTTTGAAAATAAGAACAACCAACGTTTAAAATACATCTGAATTTTATTAATAATATTTGATTTTTTAATAAAGGTGAATTTTAGTTTTCAGAAATAAGAACATCCACGTTTAAAATACATCCTGTTTTATTAATAATACTTTATTTTTTCTAATAAAATTGGGTTTTAGTTTTCAGAAATAAGAACATCCATGTTTAAAGTATATCTTATTCTGATTATATTAACAATATTTAACTTTTTAATTAAGTTGGGATTTAGTTTGCAGAAATAGGAACATCCACGTTTAAAATACCTCTGATTTTAATAATAATATTTGCTTTTTAAAATAGAGTTGGGTTTCTGTTTTCAGAAATAAGAACATCCACGTTTAAAATACATCTGATTTGATTTTCTAATAAAGTTGGGTCTTAGTTTTCAGAAAGATGAACATCCACGTTTAAAATACATCTGATTTTATGAATAATATTTGATTTTTAATAAAGTTAGGTTATAGTTTTCGGAAATAAGAACATCCATAAGAACATGCATGTTTTAAATACATCTGATTTTATTAATAGTATTTGACTTTTTTTAAGAAGTCGGGTTTTACTTTTCAGAAAAAAGAACATCAACTTTTAAAATACAACTGATTATATTAATAATATCTGAATTTTTAATAATCTGGGGTTTTAGTTTTCAGATATAAGAACCTTTCTGCATACCCTAATTCATTGCAATACTTTTCAATAGACAGTATTATATCATTTCCCTTATATGGCTGTCATATCATCACTAGGCTAGGTGAAATTAAGTC
The DNA here is from genome assembly GCF_049724085.1 of Artemia sp. Qi Xiang Cuo. Classification (NCBI taxonomy): domain Eukaryota; kingdom Metazoa; phylum Arthropoda; class Branchiopoda; order Anostraca; family Artemiidae; genus Artemia; species Artemia sp. Qi Xiang Cuo. Next base: position 29,040,284 of record NC_142797.1, on the reverse strand, counting down.
AACTACTTTTAAGTTAGATTCATTTAGGTTAAGTTACAATAGACAACCCGAGTACCTGGGGTTAAATAGCTTTATTCACATCTAAAAAACTAAGGATACTTACACATTTTCACTACCAGATCTGCTGCCCTCTTATCACCTTCAGTTATAGACGGAAGCATACCAACTCAAGTTCAGGGGTCTAGTGAGAGAGACATACAAAAATTTAGGTTCATTTAGGTTCACTTTTCGTGGCGTCACGATAAGTGAACCTAAATGAACCTAACTTAATTCATCTCTCTCTGTATGGATGAATGGATGTGCATTGTATTTTTAATATACATATACTGATATTTAGTAATCAAAATGTTAATATTATTTAATTTATTAAAGTTATAAAAGTATAAATACTTATATTTTTTCAGTAAAGCGCCAATTTTGTTTTGGGTTTGCTTTATTTACCGATGCTGATTTGTGGTAGTTTCGTGCTTGGTAGATTATTTGATTGTATTTTTGTTCATTTTTTGTTTAATGGAGTTCTTTACTTTCCTTTGAAAAACTCATTTTCTAGAAAAAGTTTTTCAATTAATTATTATTAAAATTAGATGTATTTTAAACGTGGATGTTCTTATTTCTGAAAACTATAAGCCAATTTTATTAAAAAATCAAATGTTATTATTATTAATAAAATGAGATGTATTTAAAACGTGGAAGTTGTAATTTCTGAAATCTATAGCCCAATTTTATTAAAAAATCAAATATTATTATTAGTAAAGTCAGATGTATTTTAAACGTGGATGTTCTTATTTCTAAAAACTAGAACCTAACTTTATTATAAAGTATGTATTTTAATCATGGATGTTCTTATTTCTGAAACAATAACCCAATTTTATTCAAAAATCAAATATTATTAATAAAATCAGATGTATTTTAAACGTGGATGTTCTTATTTCTGAAAATTAAAAAATAACTTTAGCAAAATATCAAGTCATATTAGTAAAAACAGATGTATTTTAAACATGGAAGTTCTTATTTCTGAAGAATATACCCAACTTTATTAAAAATGTTTAGATTGTAAGTGTATCCTAAAAATAATGGAAACATAACAAAGTAATGCATAAAGTATTTTTATTGAAATAACGAGATGTAGAATATTAATATAAAAAATATGTTACATACATTATTATTATCACTCAACAACTTTGAATATTTTGAATCTCTTCCATAAAATAGTTCATCATGTTCCCTCTTGATACTGTAGCTATTGTCATCTCTTAGTTCATAACTATTAGAGTAATCATTATTCCATTTTGAGTCATACACAGTTTTTACTGGGGTGTCACCTAAAGGTTCAATATGCATTTCGTCTTTGGTATTATTTGGTTAATTGACTATATGATCAATAGTAGTAACAATGCTTATTTGTGCTTGGTTCTCAATCAGTTCATCTTTATATTCATTGATGACATTTTATGCCAATTCCCTTTTTATTCTGCCTTTGATTTCACTGTTTGTTATTATATTATTTTTACAGAGGTAACAGTTCTGGCATCTAGACAAGATATGATTTATGACATTATTGCAGTGGTAGGTCATTCATTTTCCCTTTGCATTCATTTGAATTCTAATGCCAGGACGAGGGCAATAGGATGTATCAGTAGGTAACTTGTTACTAGAACCTCGAGCAAGAGGATACCCCTCTTCATCAACTATTATTTTTATGTTGACATTCTCTTTGAGCACTATCATCTCTGGAGATTTCACTCTCGCATATGCAGCATTTGTACAATGGAAATTCTTGGGTACTCCAAAGAAATCTAAAATCTCAGTGTCATGACAACCCAAGCATACATTTCCTATAGTGTTACCACTAGTGCTTGTTTAATAGGTCAAATACTGATCTCGGTCAGCATTCAACGCAACGAAGATTTTATCGTGTGCACACACTTTCGTCGAATAATTAATGTTCATTTTTTTAAAATGTGATGCAAGTGTTTATCCTTCTAATGTAAGAAAATTACTGATTTAATACGCATAATAAACTAGGTAGTATCGATAACTACCCATAGAGTACCACTGGGAAAGCCGCTTCGTATCTAAGAGCAAGCATAGAATAAGATTTGTACAGCCGATGGCATATTTTATGTCAATTTAAGATTCGTAAAAAATAAATTTGCATAATTTTCTAAGTCCAAAAATTAAGTAAAAAAAGTGCTCCTACAAACATTATTTTTCTAATAGTAAAAGTTACGAATAACATATCTATGTAATTCTCATTTTGAATTTGGAAAATATTAAATTTTTAAATTTAATTTTTAATGTTTTGAAATTTTTTAATTTTTAAGCATGTTTCATATCATTATAAGACATGTGAAAAAAGTTGAAAAAATTACCATGTTAAAAAATAAAATAAAAAAAATAAAAAAAAGGGGGAATGGGCCAAAAAGTTGGAGATAGGGGGCCCCTTGGAGGTTGGGGACAGGGGCCTTTGGAGATTGAGGTCCTTGGTGGCCAGGGTCATTGGTGGTTGCGGGCCTTGATGGTTAAAATCTATAACCATCTCACTAGTTGATTTTTATGGATTTCTAAGGATTGTTCTGAATTTCTATATTAAAATTCTTTTCTTAGCATCTATAACTATTAATTTCAACCTTTTAGCATACTCCAATGCTAAAACATATTTTCACCAACATCCAACATTATTTAGTTGTCTGTTGTAGTGACCATAGCCAAGAAGTAAAGCTAAGTCAAGTCACGTGATCTTTTCTTGGCACCTACGGCTCTATTAGTTTCAACTTTTTAGCATATTCCAATGCTAAAGCATATTTTATATTGACAGTACTGCTCAAATGGCACTTGTGAATTATAAGGAACACAGCCGAGAAGTAAAGCTAGGTCGTCACAAGGCCTTCGTGGTACCTACGACTCTATTAGTTTCAACTTTTTAGCATACTCCAATGCTAAGCATATTTTATATTGCCAACACTCCTCAATTTGTACTTGTGTATTATACAGGACGCAGCCAAGAAGTAAAGCCAAGTTAAGTCACAAAATCTTCTTGTCATCGCTAACCGTTTCTATAGATTGATATAAATGATGTTATTTCAAATTTATATTAAATTGCATAAGAGTTACCATCCCCTCGGACTTACCTTAACTGATAAGCAGTTTAACCCTTTTAGCACTTTCATACAATCCAATTAAAAATAAAGAATATTATCGAGCTCTGTTATATCCCTATTATTCAATCATCAATTAAGATCATTCAGAGCAGAGTTATGCAAATCGTATAACTTTTCGCAAATTGAGTTAGCTTTCAAGTTAAAACAATTCTGACTGTACCATTCCATTCTTCATTCTCTAATTAGCCGCGACGCATACCTAACCAATCCTGAAAAGATGCAAGATACTTTTAAGCTAGAGGTTATTAATCTGTTTGACAAGTTTTGACTCAGAAACATGTCCGGCTTGGCTTTATCGTTAGTGGAAACATTATTTATTGAGTCATCTTATATTAAGTACCCTCCGTATCCATCGTCTCTAATTGGTCTTGACAATAGGTGTTGCCTCAGAAACCTGCCAGACAGGTCTTGTACAGTTGAAAAAACACACACTTTCTTGTATATTTCCTTGTAGGGTTCAAATTAATAGAAATCACACTTTGCACCTCACCGCCTCTCAGACCTTCTTCGCCTAAAAGAATACCGTGAAGCATACAAAAGGCACATCCACACTATTACTAAGAAAGAGGCCGCAAGACGACCTTCAAGGACGGATGGGACTTAAGTCAAGTCACACTATTAATATCCACGTTGTTTTAGTTTTTCATCTTTTCTCTCTACTGGCCGTAATCTCGTTTTTATGTTTTTCATTGATTTTTTCCTCTCTTTGTTGTCTTTTATCATGGCTGGCCAGTTCAGCTAAAGATATTTCATTGTGTGCGGTATTTATACTTTACACCCGTATTTATCTATCTTTGGTAGTGATTGACGAAGCCTAGTGTCAGTGGCTTCAGTTCACGAAGATTTGGAGGATGGTGACAAAACGTTGTTTTAAAATCAAGGGAGGGTAAAATTTGTATTTTTCAACGTTTCCTATTGAAAATACCAAAAAAAGGCATTTTCAATGGTAAAACCACAAAACAGCATAACAACAGCATAAAGCGTATTGCACGAGGTCATTTTTTTAAAAAAAAAAAAATCATATTTACCAATATTTTCGATAGAGATTCCTTCGGTAACAGAAACGTCTGGAGGACATTCTGCTTTATTAGGATTTTCTGTCCACCACTTTTCTTTCAGATCTTCCAAGCGGTAAAGGTTTAAAAGCTTTAAGAGACTGAAAAATAAAAATTTACAGTAATTACAAAATGAAACAAAAGGGTATAACTATTAAACTTGTCCGAAGTTTTCTCATACCAGCAACAATAAAGACTGTTGATTATTATTCGAGCACGAGAACACAATGTCAATCCTCAATATGCTGATTTAAGAAATTAAATTGTAGCAATTTTTTTTAATTGTGGAAAAAACTGACAAATTTTCAACATCTGAACTAAAGAATTGATTATAGTCATCTAAATACCTATTGCTCATGTCCTCATTTTCTTTCTTATTGTCATAGACCAGTTTATAGAATAGAAGGACCTCAAAAATCTGTGAAGAAATAATTCAGCGCCATCTATCACCTTCACTTGGAAAAAGCAATAGAAATATATGATAAACTTAAAAAATCAAGAAACAATGGAGAAACTAAAAGTTTATTCCTTCTAGACAAAATTGTAAAATTCTGGGGAAAATTGAGATTTTCTCTTGCTCTTTGACTCCCTGTAATCAAATGAAAGACGAACTTTATGTTTGGTTGTTAATAAATCGTGCTAGAAAAGCTGCATTACTTTACCCTGAATATTACTTATATTAATTTATATTACTTGTAGTATTATATACTGAATATTACTTATACTAATTGTAATACCAGAGAATTCCTTTTGTCTTTGTAATCTTTTGTTTATTATCAAAATTTTAGCCCCTTAAAATAAAAACTAGTAATAATGCTTTTTTTTATATTTTCTCCGCCCTTTACCGTTTTGTTATGGCTCTAGGCTGATTCCTCCAAATAATTTTCTGATTGTGAACAGTTCCTCACAAAAATCCCCCCCCCCTCATGAACAGTTCTCTTTGCAGAAAATTCTGTCGTAATCTATTAACCCCGGAAAATTTCCCTAACAAGTAAAAATACAGCAAAAGGGCAAGTATGATAAATAAAGAAAATGAAGAAAAAAAGTTATTTTGGGATTATTCAACCTGTATTCCAAAACATAAGTAGAGTATAAGATGTAGGATTTCCTGCAGTAATTTTTGTGTGTGTTCTCGGGGGTTGAGTTATCAAGGGTAATATAAATATCAAAGGACATAACGTGGAAATATGAAATTAGTGGTAACTGTAGAAGGGCTACCCTTTAATGGAAGTGCGCAGAGATAAAGACTGGGCTAAAGATGTACGAGCAGTTGCTTCCCGTAGACTTGGTCTAGCACCGACGTCAATAGTATATAAAACCAAGTCACCCTTTGCGGTCGAGAACACATCCACTAAGCCTTCAAATGAGTAACTCAAAAGAAAAATGAAGAATATGAAGCAAATACTATAGGATATTCTACACCATATAATCTACCAGTATTTTTTGGAATAGATGTAGAATTTGACGAAACCCCTGCAATTATTCATTCTGTTCAGTTATCTCTCTCTCCCTTTAAATGCGCAATTTCAAATACGGGTGGAATTTTTCATACGGGTGGAATTTTCATGCTGTAATTGTCTACGGGAGGAGGGTGAGAATTGGCAGTGGCGGGTAATTTTCCATGGTTAATTCTCCACAGTGGTAAATTTCTGGAGGAATCGTTATGTGGAGGAATTAGCCGGACACCCTTTTTATAGACTTGGTCAGATTGGCTTCAAAATCGTTAAAGTGTAGGCTAGTATAGTTGGATCCTAGTGGCTACAAGGATCTATTTTGTGCAAATTAAAATAAAATAGTTCTCTATTTTATTCTCTATTCCGATCTCTCTTCTTCCTCTTCTTCTGACCATTTTATGATCTTAGCCTCGAGTTTTGTAGCGTCCCTTTGTCTTTTACGGCTGGGGTGGTAAGTAGGGAGCCAGGCATTACTCCGGAACCTACATAATTTATGCATCTTTTTATGGCTTTTCTCACTGAGGATGTTTTTTAATGGTTTTTCTCACTGTTGATGAATGTATCTTGGATGTCAACAACAATTGATGGATGTTTCTTGGATGTAAACAACAATTGCTGGGTGTTTCTTTAATGTCAACATAAGCTCACATCATCAATTGCTGGATTACCTATCCGCTTACGGGACAGAGTCAATGACACCTCTTTCTAGGTCAATACGTTTGTTGTTTCTAAGTCTATTGATCCGCTAACGAGACAAGATCACGTGTCTCTTTCTAAGCCAATCAGGGAGTCGGAAATATTAACGGGAGATGATTGTAAAGAATATAAGGAAAGGATTTTTGCTATAGTTTTTATTAATGTGTGAATAGAGTTCAAGGAGTGAGAACAGTTTGACCTTACTCATTAGGATATATTTGTAATAATGAGTGGAATGCTTACACTATTAGAAGTTGATAGCAAAGTTGGTAGCAATTATACAAGAGCACCAAACATTGCGCTGAAAATCACGAGAGGATCACGGCTTTGTCTGGAATAGGATGAAGTACATGCAAGATATGTGATATCTTCGAGAAAATTTAAAATGGAGGATCAATTATGCTTCGCTGCAAAAGTTGATATAGCGCATGTGAATGGACTTCAAAGTGCAAAAAAAGGCAATAGTGAAGCATATCGAAGACAATAAGCTATATCGCTAATTGTACATGTGTAATGTTATTGTTGTAATTCTACAATAAAATTTTTTTGAAATTGAAAATGTTCCCTTTCTTTTTGTTAGATTAAGTAGAACGAATCATGGTCAGTCTAGAGTCAGCAGTGAGAGTGATAGGATTAAAAAATTAATAAATTTGAGAAACAGAGAATTAGATCGAATCTTGCTATTATGGAAAAACATTTGATTCTGGATAATGATTTTCTTGAGTTATCCCTTCAACGGAAGATATTCTCACAGAAAACACTTGACAATATAATGAAAACTGATTCTCCCCCATTTGACTATTGTATGAAACTTTTAAAATGTGACTCAAATGTTTATACTCAATTTATTGATATATTAATCGAAACAAAGCAGAATAATATCGTGGATATACTTTTGAAAACATTGCCATAGATTCAATTTAGATGCCCCCCTCTTCGAAAGAGGCAGCGTCACAGAGTTACTCCTCTCACCATTCCTCCCTCTGAATTTATCGAACGAGGATCAGTTTCGTTTTAGCTGTGAGAGAGTTGACATCGAAAACCAAAAAAAAATGTTCTATACATGTCCATTATGCATGTACACTCTTGGCAGTTGGTCATTATGTGAGAATTATACAATTATTGATGACTATAATGAAAAGTACAAATTATACAATCCTTGTAAATTACATAGTGGATATGCAGTACAAATTAAAGGATGTAATTCTTGTCTTGAAGGGATTTGTGACTCTCACCCTAGAGGACATCTATGCTCCAATTGCCATTATGAAAAATGTGATCAGTGGGAGAATACTTACCTCGGTATGATTGGAAAGAATCCCAAACATGATTTTAGTTTATTTCTACGAAATTGGTATCGTCGTGGATTTAAATTATTTTGGGAGGAAGAATCTGGTCTACGATTCAACTGTTGGGGTAATAATACAATTTGGTTTCTACGTCATCGTTGTGATGACACTGCCTATTATGACTATAAACCTAGTGATTTTTATTCGGCAGTTAACGAATGTGATTCACCATTTGAAAACACTGTATTTGATATGGCTTCAAATAGACAGATTGAAACACATGAATTTCATAATATGAATGCAAATAGTATCATTGACTATGCAAAGAGATATGACAAGAATGAAGTTAGATTATACTGTAGAAAATGTGACCCTGACTTTGCAGCCAATCAAGACTAATATACAGTGAATTCAAATGATCTACCAGCATTAGCGGTTCACGACAGTTGCCTATACACCGAAGAAGAAGAAATCTAAAGTCAAGAATAAAGACATTGTTGTATATACATTTTTCATTTATTAATAAGCAAATTCACATACATTTTTTAATCACTTTACTCGTAGGGCACTAAAACCATTATTGTACAAGTCTGATAGGATATTTTCCACCATAAAGTCATCCAGACGTGGATTGTCTTGTGAAATGTTGAGAAACTGCTTGTAAATATCGCTGCGACATCGGAAAACAAAATATAGTAGTGCATGGAAGCCACAGCTTTTAGTCGTCAGATACTGCACTCTCTTCCGATTTTAATAATAGTTTTCCCACTGCTCTAAATATAGTTGTTGATGTGTGAAGTGTAAAATGTATAGGGTAGGCCAAGAGGATCAAAAAATTCTATATTCTTTGCTTTTTGAAAGATGCAAAACCATTGGCCAGTATTCACAGTCGACGGACTGCTATTAAAAATCATTAGAGTATTGTTGGCACTTTGAATTTTTCCAAGAAAGTCCGAGGGCAGACAATAGGATCTGTATTTGTACAGGTAGGGGTCCCTATTAAATACATTGATTATTTGACTGGTGCTCATTGTGCCAAGTCTAGTAGAACACTGCCTTCGGGGGTGATTTCCCAATAGGTTTCAAATTGATTTAGCGAGATTAGTGCAATACTCTCAGCTAATGGGTCGGCAAATGTACACTCTAAACGCAAACTCCCCGTTCGTGCTATGCTCATATCCTGGGTGCCAGACAAATCCAATGCAATGATACCATGTGTTTTAGCAAACATTTCTTCGGTTAATACCATTTTCTAATAGTTGTGAACCATGATCTAGGGTTTGCATGGTCAACTCATACAATGTTCTATAGGATTTATCAAAAAATAGATTGTAGAGTAGGATTCCATTTACTTTCCAGACAAGAGATGAAAGCACAAACATTTCAAATTTATGTGGGCATCCAGTCCACGATCCTATTGCACTAGCGCTTTTTACAAATTCCAAGGCTAATTGCGACAGAGTTTCGCCACTGATGAAGGACGAGTCTGGGACAGTACGTGAGCCTGTGGGAGTATGACGCTGATTGGTGATTGTGTTATGGATAAGTAGTTTAATAATATTTCCACTGGCTATCAGTTTTTCCACTTCAAAAGCAACAGAACTCATAACCTGTTGCTTGCGTACATGTAGTATTGCCGAGGTGAGGGAGAGAGTTACATCAAGATTGGCAGCGAGTTCTTTTCGTAATATTAAATTGGATGGTGCAAGCGTTAATTTTGTAATCCCTTTAACATTGGGTGGTAGCCATTGGGGTATATTAAATATTTCATGACATATATTCCCAACTAGATATGATTCACTAGTTGTAGCATTTTTAAGTCCATCGGTACAATTAGTATCAATAATGTATTCATAACCATTGGAGGCGCTTCTTAATTCCTTGTATGACTTGGGTGTCATCAGCATGAATTGTATATAGCTTGTATAATTTGAGAGATTTTTGCTTTGGCTCACCAGCGTGCCATTTATGTAGACACTGATTTGACGAAATGAATTATGTAATTTACAATTTTCATAGGATATTCCTTCAGCGAGAATTGGCAATGTATTATCGGATTTCCGGACTTTCATTCATAAATCTATAAATGTCGAAGACATGTCCATAAAGTAGTCTGCATTGGAATAAATTTGAAAGTAAATATTATCGGAAAGGGGTTGTTGTGGATAAAATTATTCATAGTATCCATGTTTTACACTCACATTAACATTTTCTGCATTGAATAGATTTAATGAGGAGGAGATTGAAGGTTGGGAATCCTTATGCGGTAGATATGACATCTTAGGAAAAGAAAATCTAGTTTCGATCAAACAATTCTCTTCCTGGGGCTTCTTCTTCTATTTACTACACGTATTGGTTTTTTCCTTCTTTTCTTTGACAGGGGTGATTTCTTTCGTTTCTGACCTGAGTAGAAACTAAATAGTGGTGCACTGTTTCTCGACCTTTTTAAACCTTTTCCATTTTGATGAGATTTCAATTGTTCTCCAAGGGTTCGCGCACTGGACCCAAGATTTTTCGAAGCACTTTTTTAAAATCCTTGCCAGAGCCCCAATCGTTTAGCAAAAAGGGTGCGAAACTTGCCGTACTTGGTAAAGTGTAATTTTTAACCGGTGGAAATTCAGAATAAAAGAGACTAGGGAACCAATTGCCAAGACCATAGCCAGACATTCACGAACAGCCTTTGCGATAGTCCAATCCATTACCCTGTGCCTCTGGGCCAAGAGCATTAACATAGAAGTCAATATCAGGACAAATGAATACCATTTTTTTTATTAGACATCTTGTTGTATAATGGGTCGAAAATGGCATGTAATCACAGAAAAACCTTTTGATATTGCTAGGTGATCACCTAATTCAGTTCTTAGTGTTAACTAACAGAGTTCCAAATAGGAAGTGTTTACGGGGATATACTGAAGATGCTTTATATTGTAATGGTGAATATCTTCATGATTGGTTTTTCGTTTAAGAACTCGTAAGAGGGGTACATTGCTATTGCCAACCCGGGATTTTTCCACAAATGAAGCGTAGAGAAATATACAAGTGTCCGTGGAGAAGGCAGGTGGGTAGTCAGCAAAAATAAAATTAGTGTTTCCAGCACTTTTACCACTGCTTATATTGAACTTAAAGCCAAGAACATCCTTTAGATTATCATTGAGAATAACCTTTTCATCAGCAATGGGTGAACTAATGTAGATCTTGCGCTCTTCCTTTGAATAAATACAGGTGAGTTCTTCGTAGGGTAATTCAATATAGGGGTAATTCATCTAACTTATCTTTTGAATTTCTTGTTGATCACCTGGGTCTGTCGGCCGATCATAGGGTCTAATTTTTACCTCATATTTGTGATCCCTTCTCAGGATGTCAAATGTATTTTTGAGAACACAGTCTACAAGAGCCACTTTATACGCACCGTCGAATTTGATGGTGGGGGAGAATTTCGTCATAAATCACTTGTTCTATTCAAATCATTGTAGAGGGGATCAGAAACATTGGACATGAAAGTCACATAGAAATCATTGGGCATTGTTAATGTCTTCAACACCGACCCAAGAATAAAAATCAGAGTTGTATCCTAGCCAGTGCACAAGCAGCTGTCTCTTAACCCTGCGAGTACGACTCTTTAATATCTTTTCAATTTGATAAATTTCAATAGTGTTTCTAACTTTTTGCAGTTCATATTCATAAAAATCGACGAGAATCTCATCATCTTTGGTGTCTCGCAGTCGATATGTCGTGGGTATAGTGTCTAGGATTTTGGGCACTTTAAAAAGTTCAGTGCTCCATAAATAATTCCCCCTCTCAAAAATAATGGTGGTTCTATTAATTTGAAAAGTATCACCAACATTGAATTTCTTCTTCACATTTTTTTTTCACTGGAATATTGCTTTAGAAAACCATCAAATGTATTTTCACTGCAATGAACATCGCGAGGGCTAACATTGGACAGGGATCGATGTGGTCGTTGGTTATATATTTGCATGATTTTATCTAAATCATGAATAAAATCAGCACTATTTTTCAGCCTGTAACATATCGAAATTAATAGATGAATCGTTCTTATCAATCGTTTTGCCAATGCAGCCTTTATCGGGCTGTGACTATGATAGAGTGTTGTATTATATTTCAATAGAACCTTTTGCACATGAGGATTAACAAATTCACTGCTACGATCCGATTTAATTTTCTATAGCAATCCTGTTCAAGAATACTTTCTAAAGCAATGAGCAACTTCAACACCTCTCTTTGATTGCAATGGAATGGCATAGGCATAGCGACTAAAGACACTGATTGCCACTAGAATATATTTGTAGGGTGTATTGTGATGTGGTTGAATCGCGTCTAAAGTTAAAAGATCAGTTTGCATTGTATGCAGAGGGGAAAAGGCTTTAGTTTGTCGATATTGTTTGCCACGAAGCCTGCGATTCCGATGAGGTGTGAAACTGGGTTCATTGTCTAGATACTCTTTTGATTTTTTTAATTTGCTGCCATATATGTCAGAGGCGACTTTAGAAAGCATTGTGGAGGAACTTAGACTTACTGCTTCACCAATATTTTCATAGACATGTATCAGAACTTCATCCATTATGAACGAAAAGATATAGTGTGATATCCACTCTCCTTTTGCACACTGGAGGGTGAATCAATGCGTCATTGCTTTTGACTATCAGCCACTGGTGTTATAAAACCATTGCTGCTGCTGCTGCTACTGCTAGTGTTTTCCAATATGGAATCTTCTTCTTTTTTAAATGGTGTTGGCGTTATTGGAGGACTATATTCTCTTAGTTTCTTTAGAATTAGTTTATTGCCAATAAGACTTTTGGGGAAGTTTGATGCATTTAGAAATGTGTATAGATTATTGTCAAATGATGAAAGTCCTTTACGATTCGTCACCATATTAAAAATTAAATCAATTAGATTATAACTTTTCCCCTGAATTATAATTCGTTTCCCTGTGCTATCGACCTGAACTTGAATATCACCACTAATTTCCAGCATGAGATATGCTAAAACTCTTTTACTCTGTTCTCGATAGGTCACTGGCAATAGATTTCCAATTGTTGTCACTATAGAATTCAATTCCTTCTCCTTTGATTGCACGGCTGAATCTTGAGGAGATGTTTCCTGTTTAGAGGGATCTGTGACAGCGACGGGTCTCTCACGGTAAGGTCTATTTTTGTCCACACGTCGCAATGTATCTTGAAGTAAAACTAGCTTTTTATCATCGGCAATATTTTCGTCATTAATAAATTTGCTTAGATTGTCTTCAAAATGTTCAAATGTTTCAAATGGTGTCAATTTATAGGGTTTAGCCATCTAGAGAAAACTGTTTACACGTCCTGCAAATTGTGGTAGTAAAAGTTTAAAAAAGCTACCGCCCGCTTGAAGGAGACGTTTTCTTTTAAAATGTTTTCATTTGTTTTTGCAAGCCAAGGCATGTAAAGTGGAATGATGTTGCCTTGTCTGTTGTCTAACACCTTCTGGCAAGTCTACATTGCCCTCAGTTAAATTTAAACAAAGTTCGGTTATTAGATTAATGAAATCATTGTCAACACAATGTTTGAGTATGGCCTTCCTGAGTGGAGGTTTTGCAGTGCCTAAAACGGAAAATAAATGCCGTTGTTCGTGTAGTTTCTTCAGTGTCATGATGGCAACTAATAGCTTTTTCTACTGTTCACCGGAAGATATACAGTAATTTCTTTGTCGAAAATATCCGTGACTTCACGTAGGTCCTCGGGTGTTTTCTGATTAAGATCTAGCAAAATGTACCCATAAGGCTTATTTGTCGCCTGAGTGTACGCTGACAACAGAAATTTTGAAGCACCTGGATATATTTGCTTATTGAGAGTTATTAGCGAGCTAGAATCACGAACAACTCGGTAGATCATATAGATGGTGCATTTCAAAGCAAGTGTTCTCATACATTTGCTCTTATGAAACAAATTGTGTAGAGCTAGGGTTATGGAGATGTGTTCATGATGAGAGCGAACGGTAAACAACTCTAGCATTTCCTGTGAGAACTGTTCAAATGATTCAGCCAAATCATTGATAATCAGCCACGAGTTTTGTTCAATACTATTGAAAACATCAAGTCCCCGTATGAATTGTATTGGAATTGATGTGGCAATAGCTTTTATTTGTTTGTAGGATTCCTGCCAAATACTATAGCAATAATAAATTTTCTTTGGTTTTCCAAAAACATTTTATTACAATTTTGAATTATTTTAGCTAAAAGTGTCATTTTCCCAGACATTGATGGGCCACACAGAAACGATCTGAATGGTGTTTTAAATTCATACATACTGCTGCTGCTGTTGAAAACAGCCGAACTACAACTAACTGTAATCCATACTTGTCCAATGAATAAGTAATAATAATTTTCCCATAGATCTATCTAGTACAAGAACAACAAAAACATATATCGTTCATTTATTAACATAAAAACACTTGTACAGCATGAATAACACACACTATTTGTTCAAAAAGAACATTTATTATCACAAACACCTTTTTGTACAGCAAGAACAACAACACTATTTGTATAAGAATATTTATTTTCACTTGTTGAACAAAAACACTTTTTCTGTACAGCAAGAACACCAATATTTATTAACAAGAGCAACAACAATATTTATTATCAAAAACACTTTTTCTGTACAGCATAAAGAACACTATTTGTACAAGAACATTTTTTCACTTATTGACAAAATACTTTTTGTAGAGCAAGAACAACAATATTAGTACAACAAGAATAGTACACACATTTTTGTACAACTTAAAATAGCAATAGCATTATTTGTACAACAACAACAACATATTGACATAAAAAAAACACGAACAATAGCACAGTTGAACACTATGAATTTAAAAGATGAGAATACCCTCCACCCCTCCGGGGAACCACAGGCTGAAGGCCGGCCGCAGGCGGGAGCCGCGGACCAGAAGCTGGCCACGGGTGGGACCCACCCATCCGGAGGGGCCGCGGGCCGAAGGCTGGCAGCGGGAATTTTGTATACAATGGCCGCTACTGTATTTGAACATTTAAGTTAATTTATCAGGTTAGGTTACGTTGGGTTAGGATAAGTTAATTTATGGATTTGCTGTCTCCATAGAAAAAAAAATTTGGACCACAATTTGCTTTAAGGATGAGGTTAAGTTAGGTAAATTTAATTTATCCAGACCAAGTTGGTTGCGATAGTCTACATATTCAACCCGGTCTGAAATTTGATAGTGGCAGTGTTGGAATACATTTACACCGTTCTCGAGCACAAAGACTTTGTCAGATATTCAAGACATGGCATTATTTTCAACTCTAAGAGTATAATTTTTATACTACAGAGAGCGAATTGCAAGCATTTGTGCTCTTGGCACTAGACTACTCTCTACACAGTTTCTGTAGACACTCATGTTGAAATTGTTTTTTACAAAATGTGTAGGCACCCCTTTATACGCCTGTTTTACGCTTGTATCTTTGTTGTAGGTTTCTACACAATAAACTTTAGGACCGGGGAACAACCCATTGGATATTAAATCACTCCCTGTCTCTGATTTTAACATTAGTAGCTGATTGGGAGCTTGACGTTTCACCAACTCGGGGTAGAGGGATGCATTCCAGTTAGTGAAATCCATCCGCGAGCTGATGTGTTCCCCATTTTCTAAATCCCCGGTTTTTACTTTTAACAGCAGAGAATCTGTATCCCCATAGTAAACTTGAACCTCCCCCTCCCTTGGCCATTGCACCTTGCACACATTGTAAAAAAACTACAAGATGAGCTTTTTGGAAATTTCAAGTACTGAATTACCTCCCGCTATATTCTTGTTCAGCACCACATTTCTTTTCTTTCTATGTAGAAGAACCATGTTTGCCTCTATGCTCGTGAACGATGTAAAATTAGGGTCATTTATAATTCTTGAACATTCTTGGGGGTCAGTCACGACGTCACAACAGGATCGGTTCCGTACGCTTTCACACATTTTACCAAACGCTGAATTTAAAATGAGCTTGTACATTTCCTTTTCTACTTTACTTTTGGCCTGAGAGCATTTACCAACAAAGGTGTCGATAAACGTCTTCAAATAGGGTTTCTGACTGAATTGCAGGACCCTATGTATTTTTGTGATCTTGAAACCATTGTTCACCATCCAGCGCAAAACCACATGGTGAACAACGATATTCTGTTTAGGGTTTAAATCTGCAATCAGCTTCTACTTGGAGGGGGTCCAGTGCATCCCCATATCATCAACCACTGATCGATTGCACGGGCTCAATGAGTCCCTTGTCACTAGTTGATTGATACAGGGCAAAACAAAATCTTTTACAGAACCATGAAACGCCAATGGAATGTGTCTGTCAATTTCAAAGAACAATCCTCGTGGCCCATTTTCCTCGACGGTGTGAATGTCTGGGATCTCACAAGGATTATCAAGCCATTTATAGTTTCGACACGGCAAAGAGTAGTGAGAAATTGCCGAGGGATACGACGAATTCATGTCAAGGAAAACTGCATTTGACTTTCCACCAGTATCTTGCCTACTTGGATCTGTTGTCAAAACGCGATTTCCATGAAAAACATATCCCCCACGCCTCATTGATCTTTCTACAAAAAGGTGTGGATCTACATCAGTGATCAACCCTATTTCTTCCCTACTAATTTTTAAAATTAAGTCCATCACCAAATGTGGTGTGGAAAAATAATAACCTATATCTAATCCAAACTCTGAATAGATTTGGTCTGTGTTTTTACAGAAAATATCTAACAGAAATAAACATCACTGGCCAAGTACAGTCTACAATAATCCAACCCATTTTTACAATTGCCCTTAGTCCAGACCCTCTTGGCAAATTCGTATTCCTCGGCAGTGCATTCACTGTTGGTGAGTGAATGATAGAAAGCTTCAATTGGAGGTAGTTTCTCCTCGCTTAATAGAGCACCAGAACAGTAATAGTCTTATGCATATACACCTTTACTGGTCAGTAGATCATACATTTCACTGTCTGGAAACTGCTGTTTAAGCAAAGGAAAAATATCAAAATTGTCGCTTTTTTGCACTTGAATCAATTGACTCAATGCCTTGGGGAAGAAACTAAATGAATCTAGAAACCTTATTTTATTCCAACACGTATGCCCGTTATTCACTACCTGCCATTTCAACTAGAGAAGCACCAGCTTCTCGGCTGATTGGGGGTAATATTATAGATAAATGAATTGTTTACCCAAGGACTATCTACTCCCCCTCCCTCCCTGTGCATACGTGCCAAAGCCGTTAAAATGAATTTTAAATCATAATTTGCGTTGTGAATGAAAACCTGTATAAAAAACTGCTGGCTTACATTCACATTGCATGACTGATATGCTATACCTTGAAAATTACTACCCCCTGATGATGTTTCCCGCCAGAAATGATTCTGATCTCTGGCTTTCCCCTTCCCCCCTCTTTTCCCCTTAGTCCTTTTCCCCTTAGTCCGCTCTTCAAACTTATCCTTACAAACCCAGCATATTTTTTGATTTTTAATCGCTAGACGATCCTCTGCAGACAACAACATTGGGTAATGTGTATTTCTCAAACAAGAAATTACTCCATTTGCAGTGACAATTAATTTAGTCAATGCCTTGATCATGAACTCGTTCTCATCCTACGTCTCGACTATTTCTAGCAACTGCATTGTGTTAGAGTTGTCTCTTTGCGCGTGGGCATAGGGAGCCACTATGGCCAGATGTTCTTTGATTCGATTCGGAAATTGGGTATCGTTTGCATCCATTAGCCTAGCTGCACAATCCAAAGAGATTTTATTGCTTTAGAGGAGGGTATTTTGGAAATTTTTAAATCTTAAAATGGCCGTATCACCCGAAAGTGTTTCCACTGATTGGTAGCCATGCCGTCTACAATATTTCATGTGATTTTGTAGCTTTAAATCACTATGAAATTGGGACAGGCATGTTGGACAGTAGAAACGTACCCCTAGATCCTTACCCCCTCCCAGAACTCTACTGATATCCGTAATAGGATTGAAATGACCAATTGTATTGGCTTAACTAGGTGGTGTGTATAAACACCAAACCCAGTGCTTCACCAATTCAATTGACGGGCCCCTTACTGGGAACAACACCCACAGTAACGCCGATATTTAAATGAGCATTGGCCCGTTCAAAAATATCTATTGATCTTAGCGTTACTGGGAATTCTCCATATGAACAAGTGAAATCTACAGGGGGAAAATCGGACCCCACCTTCCCATGTACAGCCCAGTATTCTAAATTTGTCTTTGATGCCTCACCTGCTAGAGGCTCGAATGCTGATATGAGGCCAGCTTATATGAAACATCTTTGACCTGTTTCAAAACAGATTCGTTGAACACCCTGACAACCCTCCAAATCGGGAAGATATTTTAAAACTGTACCCTTATTCCTATGCCCCTTTCTTAAAATAAAATCTTTTTTAAATTTACAAATATTTACGCTTAAATTTTCAATAAAAAGAACCACAGATCCACTCCCATTCTCGTTAAGATTTTCGAGATGCGTAACAATGTGGCCTACCCATTACATAAAAACTGTTTCGTAATTTTCCAAATGCAGGTAGACCAGTAGCATCTCTGTATGTACATATTGATAATAAACTTCACTTTTGCCCTCATTTAAATAAAATACCTTTAAGACAATTGAAACCTTAATAGCATCCCTACCCCTCCCCCACAACTGAATTTGGTTTTCTAAGAGTGCACGAATTTTATCTACATATATATGAACAATATCTATAGAGTCAAATATAAATTCCCCCCATAAGCGGATTAAAGGGATCCCCAAAAGTTGCAGTGAAGACGACTATTGTATTTAATATCGAATTTGACCGCTGGAAGTCGGGAAGTGTTGTAAATTGCGTATTGTTACCCTCTTGTATATTATATTGTTGTTGTTCAACAATAGGGTTGTGAAAAGTCATTTCATTTGTTTGAACTGCAACTATGTTCGTGTAATCAGTGGGGGGAGGGTTCTCGGTTAATTCATTTACAGCATCGTCTAAAAGTTGTAAGGTATTTGGACTTAGCATTGGCAAGTCCCCCTGCTCAGTTGTGCTACTATCTACATTAAAATAATTTGTTAGTAAATCATCAATATTGTCAGGTATTTCAATGGAGTTATCATACCATTCGTTGATACGTGAATTGTCGTGAATGACCTCCACAGGCGCGTCAATGTGTTCAGGACTTCTTCAATCGATGAGGACGGAGACAATGAATATGGAACCAATGCAATCTATAAAAGAAAATAGCTTATTTTCAAAGTGTCTAAATCACCCTATTTTTAAAATTGGATTATAAAAACACGCTTAGTATTACTAGAAGTAGCATTTGGTTAATTCACTACTCTAACTACTCTATATATTCTGAAATTTCCACCTTAATATAAGATATTTACAGTCTAAAACATGACTTACTAGGTTTTGATTTTGTTCAAACAACTCCCTCGAAAATTTCATATTAATACTCTCTATCTGCTTTGGAAAAAAAACCGATGTCTTTACTTGGTTTGAAATGGATAGCCAAAACACTTGATACACAACTCATTCCGATAGAAAGTTGTTTTTATGATATATTTCTATAAACCCACCTCCTTTGACCTTAGAATTGCATTCGTTAATGCAAGTCTGTTATTTTCTAGATTTTATGGAACATACGATAAAATAGGGACTGTTATGTCTCGCATATCTTATTGATTGTCCCAAAATCTTGGTAAGTTGTAATTGAAAGTTGTCAACAATATTACGCCAATTAGAATCCACAAGTGTCAATGATAAAGGGTATAATCTCTGTCCTTCAAATTGAGTTGGGAGAAAAAATAGCGAGAAATAAAATTTAAACATACATTTCCAAATTCCGGCTGCCGTTGAGTGCTGGAATGTCCTGGCAAGGCATGATGGGTGATGGACCGGACGGTGACGTCCGTTTCTTGCATAGCCGGGCCAGCAATATCATTGAGTTGTGCAGCCGGTGCAGTGATGTCACTGGCTTGGATGGTTGGAGCAGTGGGGTTTACAATTTTGTAGTTACCCGCCCACTCTCTCTTTATCTTTCTACCTGGCTGCATTGGTACATGTTCAGATGGAGCTTGGACAGGCAGCACAGAGCAGGGAGGCCTCGGCCAGCGGCCATATTGTACAACTGTCGCCTTCATAGGGGTTTTATCGTTATCCCTAGCTCTCTTTTCAGGAGAAGGGCAATTTTGGGAATCATCTTTAAAAAAGAAGAACATATTTGGTATAAGAAAACGATTCCGCTGTTAGAGAAGAAAAACAGAATTTATTGTAAGGCATAATTTTGTCTAGAAAGCATATGTCTCAAAGAAACCTCTCCCCCGTTTTCAGCAAAGCAAAAAGTAAAGATTTGCGACAGTCAGTAATGCTCCTATTTTTACCATTCAGAGAAAAAAATAAATACACAACTTGCGAGAAATAAACCCAAAAAGCATAGAAATCCTATTTTTACCATTTAGAAAAAAATTTAAAAAAACTATCATTATTCTTTAGGGCCAACAGATGCATCAAATCCAACCCAATAATCTAAAATATAGATCTCAAAATAGGCAGCCATAAATATGGTATAAATAAAAGCTAACCAAACACTAAACTTTAGGGTTATATATAGGAAAGGCTACATTAGTTTTCTTGTCAAAGGGTTACATGTCTGCACAATGAATCCAGCCCCTTACTTTTCACGCAAAGAAATAGTTTTTTTTCATCTTACAATGAAGCTGTTAGAACCGAACCCCATAACTCAGGCACATCCCCCTCTCCCATATAACCACTGAGTACTCAAAATGGAAGCCATTACATTTTCCATATTAAAATATTTATCAAAACTGTCACCAGCCCCCCTAGCAATTTATAAGATTTACTGTAGAAAGATACGCTGCTAAATTGACTGAAAAAAGCGTCTTTTTTGTAATTATTTTGCTTGGTTAATAAGACAATAGACGCGAGCTGTCCGTATAATTTACTAGCACAGGATCTGGATTTGACAGGATTGATAATTACCACTATATACATGTTTACAGAACTGATAAAAGTTAGGTTCACGGCTTAAAGGGAATTAGCATGCATAAGACTTGACGGAAGTTGCCTGTCAGTTTTAGGTAGATATACAGAAAGCGTGAATCTATCTAAAAACATAATTCTTTCCAATGAAAGAATTAAAATCTTAAACAGGGGGGGGTTAATAGGTAAGAAAGAGCATATTTAACGCTTTCTATGGACTATAAACATCACATAGTGGAGTTTGTATTGGGGGAGGGGGAGATTTACCTTAATGCCACGAGACTGGAGGAGGATTGTATAAAATGATTTTATTTGTAAATAACCTAAGAAGCTTTACCAAAAATAACTCACATAATTAATCATCCTAGCTTAAGTTTACTTGTTAGTAATACTTGATGCTGTATCAATGTTGGCCTGAGACTGTATGATCATTTAACCTCAACGCATGTCCGTTATAAAAAAAAAGCTCAAGGGCGAATTGTGATGTAAAGGGAAACTTTACGTAACTCCCTGATTGGATTAGTAAGAGACACGTGATCTTGTCCCGTTAGCGGATCAATACACTTAGAAACAAAAAACGTATTGAGCTAGAAAGAGGTGTCATTGACCCATTCCCGTTAGCGGATAAGGATCTCTTCGATTATTTGAATATGGGTTTTAATCAAGTTTGCTTCAAAAAAGGAATTGGCTGTTTCCCTGAGCATCCACAATTTCATCTTATAATTAAGCACTTAAGGCCTAGAGGCTCCCCACTTTACATACTTTTGATATAAACGGTGGTTTGCCGAAATTTGAACGCTTCTACTCTTTCAGCTTTCATTAGTGATGGGATTCCCCTTTTTGTTATTAAAGTTTATAAATCTTGATATTAGGGACTTGGGATATAAATTCTTTTATCTAATTCTGATTCTGATTCAATTATGCTGACAAGGTGGAGGTTCAACGATAATACATCTTTGGCGGAGCGTCTTTGTTCTTTATCTACAACCCTTATCTCTGGGGGGGGGGGTGAATTGTGTCTTTTATTGCTTACGCATATGATATTATCTTAATGACTCATTGAGGGTAGTTGCACATCGGATTGATGCTCTGCTTGCCTATACGAATCAATCCCTGCTGCGGCAAGGCTAGGCGAGAAGGCGGCTACTCGTCCCTGTAAAAAAAGAGCCAACAATTGAAACTTCGGCTCGACTGCCGATACGCCAGATATGGCTCTGGAGGATCTTCATAAGTTTTTATTATAGAGGAATGCCATTGGAACTTTGTATAGGGGGAGGGGGGTATTGTGTATTAGATCTTAAGAAGTATAGTCGTAAAACCAAGTTTTCTACCCCTCCATTAACCTTCAAACAATATAGATAGTTTTTTTTGTTCGGGGGGGGGGGCTATTTAAGTCTTGGATCTCATTTCTGTCGCAGGAATATTTCTGGACCTAGTCTGTAATATGGAAGCTGCGGGGTAATAGCTCTCCTCTTCTTGCAGACATTTGTTGCTTTTCTTCTCTGTAAAGTGTGAGGTTATATTGAGGACACAATTGGTGGTGAGACGGAGGGGGAAACAACATGAACATCACAATCAATTTTTCCGGGGGGCTAGGATCAAATTCTACCAGGAGCTTCGTTTTTAACGAAGTTTGAGTCAGATTTCATCCCAGTTTCCAATATCTATACATTTTTAACGTCTTAATGTTAACATTAGGGACCATTAAACCTCTGGTCCCCCTGCTTGCGTCACTGGGAAAGTTTTCTGCGTAAAAAGATCCATTAGCTATATTAGATATGTCTGTCTATGGTAAAAACATGGAAATGACGACCCTATAGCACATCTTCTGAATTTCAGACTCACTCCCTCAAAATAAAAACTTGGAAGGGTAAACTTTCTTAGAGACG